>NC_056728.1:660870830-661070830 GCF_019279795.1 Protopterus annectens
TTTTTAGCCCTACAGGCTGTGGGTGTGTGGCACAGGGGATGTGCATGCCATGTGTGGCATGTGCTCTGTTCCGACGGAACATATGCCTGTGTGCCAGCTGCGGAGGTGTGTGATGCACAGGCAGGCTGCTAGTCTGAGTCCCCACGTATGCCCCAGTGTGTTCAGCATGCTGTCAGTGTGTGTCAATGTCTGACTGGTATTGTCGTCACTGTAATATCATGTATTGATTTATTTATTTATCCTACATATGTTGACTGGGATAGCCCATCTGGATGCATGTCCATTCCCAGGGTAGGCCCGTGGAGACAAGCTACGAGGGTAGCAGATACAGCATTACAGAATACTAGCATGACATAGTACAAACAGATTATTTACAGAGATTACATAAGTAAGCAGGTCCAACATGTTCCACAGGTTAATGTAGACCTGAGCACAAGCCATGATTAAATTGTAATTACACAGTACAGTGGTTCACACAGGTTACACATCCGAGTTAGCCAGGCCTGATACACTGACATAGCCAGTTACATGACAAATGTTGTTTGAGTCTACTGTTAAATGACCTAAGGTGGACATTAGGGTAATATCAGCTGGAAGTGAGTTCCAGGATCTACTTACAGGATTTGCAAAGAGAGAATCACCAGCTGTGTTAATAAACTCACTAGTTTGAAGTAGTACAATGTTAGAGGATCGAAGCGGTCTAGGATTGTTATAGGGGGTGATTATAATTTAAGTGCAGGAGTATTGTCTGGATTATAGAGGATGTTATAGGCCATAATCAGTTGGTTATACTGTATTAGGCTGGGTATTGCAAGCCAACCAAGCTGATTTAGATTGATGCAATGATGTGTCCTAACAGGCGGGCCAGTGGCAAACCTGGCAATGTGGTTGTAGCAAATCCAGTGCTTGTTAAGGACAGTCTTGTTCATATGTGAGAGTAGAGGGGATGCATACAGAAGGGCTGAAACAAGGTGTGAGCGAGCTATGGCACCTTTAGCTGGAGGGGCTAGGAAGGCTTTAATTCTGTAAAGTGACCCTAGCTTTCTATTGATGGCTTTGCTAATCTGGTTAACATGTATGTCACATATGAGGTTATTGTCTATGATGACACCTAATAGTTTTGGAGATGGGTCAGGGTAGATTATTGTGCCATCAGTTGATGTTATGGTAACGATGAACGTGGTAGACCTACGTGTTGGTGGAATAATAGCAGTTCAGTTTTATTGGAATTTAGGATCAGACGATGTTCAGAAAGCCAGTTTGCTATTGTATTACAGGTGGTCTGGGTAGCTGACCATAACTCTACTGGAGATGTGGCTGAGCAGATCAGAGTAGAGTATACAGCATATTGGATACAGCTGGCTTTTGGGATGACAGTATAACGGTCGTTAATGATGATGGAGGACAGCAAGGGCCCTAGGATAGAGCCTTGTGGTACTCTGAGGGTGTTAGGTAGAAGGTTAGAGGGTTTGTTCTGCCAGAGGCCGGCCTGCTGTTGACCATGCAGGTAGGATTGACACCATTGTAAGGCTCCAGTATCTAGACAGTCTGTGCAGGGTGTGGAGTCCAAGTTGGTGATCAACCATATCGTATGCCTTTGAGTTATCCAAAAAGAGGGCTGTGGATATATAGTTGATGTTGCAAGTATGGCTTATGGTGTTAGTAAAGGCTAGGAGGCCTGATGTAGTGCTGTGATGAGGACGTAAGCCATGCTGAGTGTGTGCCATAATGCGAGTTTGGATTAGGTGGTGCATGACTTGTCTATGACGAAAGTCTCCATAATCTCTGCAAGTGGAGAGTGTATAGCTATTGGCCTATCAGTGGAGACTTCAGTAGAGCTGCCTCCTGTGTGAAGTGGGATTACATATGACATTTTCCAGATGGTGGGAAAGTTAGATTCTAACATAGTACCTTTGATTACCTTTGAGACGGGTAAGCAATAGCATCATCTGGTTTTGATAGGTACTCGGCAGGGTGTTGATCAGCACACAGTGTAGTGGGTTTCACTGTTACAACCAAGGTACGGAGAAGTGAAGTGGCGACTGGTTGGCAGCTGGACGCAAGTAGTTTTCTAGGGGTGCTGCTTTCAGGACCAGGGGAGCTAGGAGGTAGATGGCAAGCTAGGGCCTGCACTGTCTCAGTAAAGGACTGGTCAAAACTATCAGGAACATCTTCAGGGGTATTATCAATAGTAGCAGCAGGGATTGGGTTTGACGTTTGTCCTGGACATAGTATAAATCACATGCCACCTGACAGGGTATGGCATCACTGGGTTCAGAGAGACCAGTCCCCGGATTGGCTGTGTGGTGGCATCCCACACATGTGTTGTACATTCCTGGCCAAGGGTGATGGCTGACTGCATACATGTGGCAGCTGTGACAATGACACACGACCCACATAAACCATGACTGGACCATAGAGGCGATTCACAGGTTACCTTTGTACATGTCACCCTAGTAGTGTGATTGCCATGGTGAGTACCAACAAATAGGGCCAATGGGGAACAACATACTGAAGGTGTGTATGTGTGGGTGGACTGCCTCTGTCTCATAGCACTGACATATATGACTGCACATGTGGGTAAATGCCAGGTAAGACGTGTGCAATGTGTCACAGGCAACGTACATGCGTACAGGACAGACAGTGACGTTCTGTCATGTGTAAGGTTGACATACATATGGTACGCTATGCAGATGTCACTAGCAGTCTACAGAAGCACTGTAACTCTGCATTGCAGGTGTAAGCAGTGTTCCAGGGGACCCCAGGCGAACATGCATGCATACAAGGCTACAGTACACAGGGCTGGAAGTACTGCATCATACAACAAAGAAGGGGTAACAATAGCAGTAAGTAACAATGCAAATATGTAGGCACTATCAACATGTACCCAGGAATACGCAGCACAGATGCCCATGGTGGAACCGATATTATGTCATACTTATTTGTGGTCTGGACAACATTGGTACTGCACACATATCTAGATGCGTGAACATACACATGGCATAGTCGCTAGGGCATCTTGACACCATTACTGTACATGTCCACCATTGCATATCACTACTTGAGTTAGCTTTCCCCCTGTGCTACCCATGTATGCGGCTATCTGTTGACAACCTTACCACCGGCATGCAATTATGTGCAGCTGTTATACTTTGGTATGTACTATGGGTGCAGATAACAATTCAGGACATTCATACAGTTACTACAGCAGGCATGCTGGGGTACACACACAGTCATAGCAGCACACTGTACTGTTACCAACATAATACTACTAATACACATCTATGTAGTCACCCTGTGCATCAGCAACGTGCTTACCTGTTCCCGCAATGATGTTGGAGATTGCAGGAGGTGGCACAGTGTCATCATATGCACAGGGTGTGGATTAGGTATGCCTGAGTCAGCCACTGATAACACCAATTGACATGTGTGTGTATGTGTGTTGGTGAGGGGCAGCAGTACAGAGTGGGGCAGTGTTGGTGCAGTGTGTGCGTGTATGTGGTTGCCCTAAGTGTTAACATTCCGCATTCACAGATCCACCTCATGGCTGCCATATACAGGGGTTTGTGGACAGCCACAGATTGCACCTGGCAGGCCATAAAGATCAATGTCTGTGTGCACGGACACGGTACCTGTGCCTGGCAGGGGTGCTACGGACTGTATCCAGTACAAAGCCTGACTGGGTACTGTCATCAGAAGCGGGAGTGTGTTGACTGGACACATGTCCCTGTTGGGACTGTCCAGAGCCACGTGCACGTAGTCTCCTGGGGCGTTCCGATGACAGCACAGACCCAGCATTGCTGGGGCTGCTGCTGGCACTATGGGGGCGTGCGCGAGCCTGTTGCCATCTGCGCTGACTGCCAGCTGCTGCCGCTGCTGGCATACGGCCACGTCGATGCCGCAGACGCCCACCATTGCCCTGGCTCATGGAAATCTGGTTGTGGAACTGCTGTAATATGTCCCCACAACGTCTGTCTATGACATCGGTGAAGTTACGGATAGCATCCGCAATGTCACGCATACTGTCTGTCATGGCTGTGCGGCATGCTCTGAGCTCCCTCAGACCCTGTCTGGTGTACCTTTCCATACGTGACTGAGCCTGCATGACAGTCCGAAACATCGCTGAGGTTGACAGACCTCTTTGGGCACGTCGGCCAGAGGCAGTACGCCCACGGATACTTCCACGAGAACCCATGGGCAACTGTCTGTGTGGTACCATCAGAGGACCCTGCTCATGGCTGCTGTGTGGGGACGCATGTGCCACAGGTACCACATTACCCTGGTCTATAACCACTGTATCCTGTCCATCACCTAGGGACAATGGTGACATAGGATGTATAGGCAGGATGACTGTGAGCAATGATGGGGTTGACAGCTGTGTACTGTCAATTGGCTGACCAATGGCAGACCCTGACACACCTTCCTGTACCATTACACATATATCATCATTACCAGTAGCCGTGGCACAGGATTCAGGTTCCCTGCTGCAGGTCACCAGAGCAGCCCCAGAACCTGTGGGATGAAGACAGGAAACACAGTTTACATTCTCCAGACATTGTTACCAGTGATGCACTTATACACACATGCACACATGGACACATGCACACAGGCACACATGCACACATGCACACATGCACACATGGACACATGCACACATGCACACGTGGACACATGCTCACATGGACACATGCACACATGCACACATGTTCACATGCACACATGCACACATGGTCACGTGTACACATGCACACATGCACATATGCACACGTGTACACAGGCACACATGCACACATGCACACGTGGACACAGGCACACATGCACACATTCACACGTGGACACAGGCACACATGCACACATGCACACGTGGACACAGGCACACATGCACACTTGGACACAGGCACACCTGCACACATGCACACTTGGACACAGGCACACCTGCACACATGCACACATGGGCACTGACACACCTGCACACATGCACACATGCACACCCTGCAGTATACACACAGAGCACTACTGAGTTACACTACTGTTACTAGCATTATCAGGACTATTATAGGTTATGTTAAACACACTCACCAGCATGGATGGCCTGTCTCTCTGTAACCCTGGAGGGACCTGCAGAAATGATGAGATTAATGTCAGTGGGCACATCTGTCCCATTGATATTGCATATGATACAGTGTAGAGAACAGTCAGGTGTACATATGGCATATTACCTGCACGCTCCATGTCGTGCTGCTGTGTGGAACCAGCCTCCATCATAATGCAGGTGTACTGCTGTTGGTGTTCCGGGGCTGGAGCCACAACACTTAGGAGTAGCCCCTCCAGTCTGGTGAGGGGGGATGTGTGGCCACCCCACCTCCTGTGGTGACCTGTTGCCTGTGGATATCTGATGCACGCTGCCGGACACTTCGGATTAAATCACTGCAGTGATGTCGTACCTGCTCATATGTCCTGTTATGCGTGCCAATTTCATTTACCCTACGGACAAGGTCTTGCCACAGTGTGGCCCTCTCCTGCTGGTTCTGACTGGTGCAGGAAAACAGGATGTCATACTCCCGCACCAGGCTCTGGTGGATCTCCTCATCCTCCGCCACGGAGTAGGCGGGGTTACGCTGTCGCGCCATCTCCCTGGAAGAGAACACAGACAGGATATCAGCAGACCATGTCAGCAATGTATGGCACACATACTATACATGATACTCATGTGTAGTGATATACTACTACTCCCATATGTTGCATGTGTGTGTGTCATGGTGGATACACAGGTACATGGCCAGATATCAGTGCTCAGCCAACACCTGTGCAACAATACCTGCCACATTCCACACAACGTAGTAGCATGCCCCATCGGTCAGCACACACTGACAGGTGCTATGCACAACCTCACTCTGGGGTTCATCCCAAGGTACAGTATGTGGGACACCATCCACTACTCTGATGTGGACAGTCGTTACTCGGCCTGGATATACATATCCCACCACCACCACCAGCACAGTAGACTACTTTGATATGTATGTGGTTAGACAGTTATTCACTTGCTGGGACTGGGATGGTATCCATGCAGCACACTGGGCCAGTGGAAGCCACAAGCCACACTGCTGACCCTTTGCAAATGCTTACCACGGACATGCTGCGGATTGCATGACACTTGCACACACATGTCTAACCCAGACCCTATGCACAAAGGTTAGGCATCCTGTCCAGTGGACCCCAGACAGAGGCAGATTGTATAACAATAGCAGGAGGCTACTGCAGGACAGAGCACATTCACATTAAGGGTAGGCATCTGTGGTCAGCACTGGTACTACGCTACAGTCCGTCATAACAACAGCCACAGCCTACTCTGGAAGGGAAATGGACACAAACACTATGGATGACCACACGGCCTTCTTCAGTTATGTTACACATATGGACCACAAGCCTCAGATATGCTCTGTGTTAGTCCACACCTACTTAACATTCACCAAACACACGCATATTGGCAACATTCCTGCAGACATGTTCGGTGCACATATCCCCCCTCCTTCTCCCTCACCTTTGGGATATTTATCCCAGCTGGATGTAACCTCCCTATCATTGCACATGTCCAGGTGAGGGCCGCCCTCAGCAGAGGAGAACACACAGCATCACTGTGACCTCGTGGTCCCCCTGGATGTGTGCTACCGGCACTCTGAGGGGACATACCACTGCATGTAACACTGATAGTTTATCCTGGCCGTGCTACAGGATATGTACCTGGACAGTGGCATACAGCAACAGTGGTCCCACAACACTAAGGAGGCACCTCGACTGACCCTGGGAATTACCACATCATATGCATAATGGGCCTGGTCTGCTACGCTATGGGATTATGCAGTATGGGATGCATGTGCAGTGACATCAGGTACCTGCAGACACTTGTTCCCAGCCAGTGTGCCTTTGGGATGGCCTGATCCGGACTTTTGGGCTTGGCTGACATTTCAAAGCAGTCACTACAGCCATTGCTAGGCCAACACACAGACACATGCTACCAGGATCCTGGCCTATGACTGCTTGACATGTGATGTATGGTCATCCCCTTTTGTTGGAACTACGTACACACAACATATCACATGGACATACCTATGGATACAGACCTATGACACATTTGGAGGGTTCACAGTATGCACACTATTAACCTGCTACTTTGCATTACCTCTGTTTGTCGCAGCTGGTTGCGTTACCACAGCTTCTGCTTGCTGCTGCTACTGTCAGTGCTGACAGCTTCAGGGTACAGAGAGTCACAGTGTCTGTTTTTTTTTTTTTGTCTCTCTCTCTCTCTCTCTCTCTTCCACTTCTCGTCCTCCCTCTGTCTGCTTACTGACAATGCAATGAATGTATTGCATGTGGGAGTGTTAGCACTGGATGCTTTGTAGGTATCTGCATAGGTCCATGTGATGGCCTCTGCACCAATTGAAGGCCAGCATTTGCTAATTGCATACAGCCAGTTGTGTACTGATTGCAGTTCTCACTGTGATTTCAGGTCAGTGCTATAAAAGGGTATGTGTGATAGGCGTTGCCCTTTCAGATTGTGAGGGCGGGGACCATGCTGGTATGCTGTGGACAGTGTTCTGTGACTGTAAAGGTTAGTATCTCTCTCATGCTTCAGGCTGTGTTGTATATTCACAATTCTCCATTCCTCTTTCATGTTCTCTGTAGCAGGTGTGTATGCACATTGACTCCTACAACTATATATATATATATATATATATATATATATATATATATATATATATATATATATGTACATATGCATACATATATCTATGTACTTTAACTGACCTTATTATCTACAGGCTGCCAACTAGCATGGCTGTTTCTTTTCACACACTACTATTATGGATATCCAGTGGTTTTGACATTTATTTTAAATGACATGCTTTGTGTACTACACATCCTATATTCCCTTTACATTCATCCCTACTTTTACAGGTTATATTTATTTTAGCACAATGTTTTTGTATAAGAGTCATGGCTTAGTGGTAGGTTGTACAGACTAGTGTTTCCTGGGTTCGGGACTGACAGTGGGAGTTTATATTTCTTTTGAACTGAGTACAGGACCTGTCAATCACAGTGACTAAGGCACTTTTAAGCAGTTGTAGCCGGGCTAGCACTGGTTTGCGCGGAGCTCACGCATGCGCACTGGCGGTTAGCTCTGCGCACACTCGCGCTATTTTCTTTGAAAGAAAAGAAAATGGGGAGACAGGAAAGTGGTGAAAAAGGGGTCACAAAGAGGGTAAGACAGTAGGGAAACAAGCTTGGGATGTGCAGGAGGGATGTAGGTAAAGCCCATATCTGCCCATTTCTTCATCAGCAACAGCTGTGCATATGTATGAAATTTGGTGTGACATTTGAAACCTTCCACCCCTGAGAGAGGTGTCAGGACAACAATAATACTTGTTGTACAGCCAATTGTAATTGATAGTTTCCATGTCCAGCGGACATGTGTGCGGAATGGGCAGCTATGTATGGGGCGTATTTTTTTTGTGGATACAGAGTGCCCTTTTTTTATTTTTTATTTTTTTTCAGGTAAGAGTGGTATGTCAGGTGAAGGAAGTCGGTTCAGATGGGGAGGTAGGTTGGGTAGGTAAACAGACAAGACAAACAAGACGCATACAGGGGCGGTGTATGACACGTGTGGGGGGGTTACACAATTGACGGGGACGGAGGTTTGGATATCCAGAGCCCATGAGCCCACAGATGGCAACAGTGGAACTAATATCCCCACCCATAGGCAGTTGCCACTGTTCCTTCACTGCCCAGGACGGGGCTGTGCTGGGGGCTGTGTAGGTGGGGCAACAGGCATGCCCATTAGTTGCACCACTCGTGCCTCGAGCTGGAGTAGGGGCTCAAGGACAGAGTCCCGAATCTCCCTACGCACCACAGTCCGGATGCTACGGAGGGTGAGTGGTGGATCTCCTCCGGCCACACTTGCAGAGGGGGGGCGAGCCCCATCCCCTGCAGCACTTCCACCCGCAGGTGGCACAGGGCCACCGGAGGAGGGTCCGGACTCAGCACTAGTGCCAGGTGCACTCGCCAGCTGAGGTGGGAGAGGTGGGTCCACTGGAACCCGCTTTCCCTGTCGTACTATGGTTTGCATTATGTCATGACAGTTTGGGTTAGTGACATATAATACCATTCACAGTTAGTTGTAACAGCATGCATTAGTATTCCCATTAACCAAACACCCAGATATTCACACCATTGAACAGCGTGCATAACACATCCATAATTTGAACAGAAATACACAGTCCAACAACATGCAGGGATAATTGATGGCAACAGGCCATCAGGTGTGGATGTATGAACAGGGCAGATGCATCAACGGACATGCAAATATATATGACCCAACAGAACAAATGTCCAGGGGTGTTAATTGTGATTGCACACACCATTTTCACGTGGAATGGGTTATATGTGGTTATAGGGTGGGGTAAAGAAAGTAATATTAACACCTTCGAATAACAATACATATGCTGTACATTTCTAATAGCTACAGTTATATACACACTACTGTTCTAACTACAGTGTCCTATATGATAACTATTTCACCTTGCTGTTAGGACTGTTACTGCAACATCAATATGTATTTTAGTGTTCTTCATACACATTCATATCAGGCTTTGTTCAGCTGCATCATCTTGCTACTTTTGCTTTATATACCTGTAGACAAGTGTGGATGTTTGGTATATCAGACAATCATCCTATCTGCGTATTTCAGACTGGGAGCAACATATCCAGATTTGAGGAGACACATTCCACATGCAGCAACACTTTGAACAGATTTTGCTGTTTGGTTCTGAGTCTCACATGCATTTCATTCTGTCTTGACTGCAGTATACTTTATTCAGGGATTATTACTACTGTATTGCTGGATTCATGACACTTTCTCACACTCTCTCACTTGCTTTCATTTTACTATTCAGGATGGTACTTCTAGGCTTTATTGACATGTTTTAACAGTAGTTATTACAATCCTTTCCAGCAGTCTCACTTCTGTCATGTTTCAGTATTTCCACAGGGATATATTTCACACATGTGATTTCATCATCTTCTGCAGCTATACTTTTCAGCCTGCTGCAGGTTGTGTACTATTTTCTTACAGGCAGGGCATTTTTATTTCAGAATATATGTTGGACAGTTTCATGTTTAGTTTACACTTACAGGCTGGGAACTCTTGTAGTCAGGCAATACTTGCATACACTTTCACACTGTTACTTGCAGATTTTATTCCTTACTGGCTACACTGCACTCTTTTGCTGACTGTCATACTTTTATATTTATTTACAGTTACTGGTAGTGGATTACTGACCTGCCTGGTGGCGCAACCGCACCAGCCTATCACCATAGGCTCTGCAGTTCGCAGAACGGACACCTGCAGCTGTAATATAAATGAAGTAATATTGGAATACACATCTCCATAATATCAGCTAGTTTAATTTTTTACATACATAATTAAATGTTACTTACTCAGTAGTGGGGCATTGGGTGATTGCCGGGCCTCCTGGATCCAAAGGTTCAGCTGGTCCTGCTTGCGTCTCTTCAGGTCTGCATGGTGGTGATGGACCTGCTCACCAGTCCTTGGAATCCCTGTGGCACTGGTAAGATCATGAGCCAACTGGTCCCACGCCTCAGCCCTGTATGCTCCCCAGAGGACCTGGCCCTGCATGAGTTGGGCCTCATGATTGTGGACCAGGAGCCAGGCCATGTACCTGGATTCCTTAACACCCCACCTCTGTGCTCGAAAGCGACTACCCTCACCTACTCCTGACATTCTGCCTGCAGGTCTGTTCTACAATCGTTTATGCTGTGTATTCCCGCCTATGGAGCTTATATAGTCCGTTTTTCCCACACATATCTGTGATTGGCCATTTTGGAATTGTATCAGCTTCAGTAAACCTGCATTGTCATGCTGTAGTTTGTATTCATTCCTATATATTAGCTATTATTGCATTTCTAGGTACTGCTGTCATGGCTTAGTGGTTCTGTACTTTGACTATGGTGTATGGTATCCTGGGTTCGAACCTGGCCACTGCTTTTTATTTTTCATGACTGTCTAGACATGCTGAGGGGTGTGTCTGTGTAAAAGCAGTTTTGATACGGCTTGCTCAACGTTGCCCGTCAGTTAGCTTGTTTGCGCGGTGCGCAGCTCCGCGCAAATGGGGTACACTGCTTTAAGCCTCATTTGGCTATTGGCACGCATATTACGCTCAGCTCAGTTAGGGGCACATAGATATAGCATGTTAAACCACTGCTCAGCTACGGGCACTCATTTTGCACCAGTTAAACCAATGCTCATCTACGGGCAGATACACTCACCCTGTTAAACTGTAGCTCATCTATGGGCACATCTGGCATTTTATTTCTTTTGTTACCTCACATTTCTTCAATATGAATGGGCTATTTCATTACATTTTACATGAGTTGTGGTTTTATGTCTACATATTTGTCAGGGACTTGTTTCCTGCTTATTTTGCAAAAAAAAAATGGTGTTGTGGGGGCTCGAACCATGGATGCCTGCTCTACAGCCAGCATCTCTACCGCTACGCTATTGCTTCCTGCTTTATTTTGCATATTTAGTTTTTATATGCTTTCCCACTGATTGCTGACTGTAGCTGCACTACGGGCACGCCCGCGCAAACGAGCGCACTCACGGTTAAACATTTTTACAGTTTAAAAAAAAATTATAACATGTTCATTTATATTTCTTTTATGTTCATAGTCTGTGGGGGCATGTGTTGTGTTCTGTTTATTCACATTTCCGTGGACTCTGTCGTGGGTGTTTCCTTTGAGTACTTTTCCTCTTCTGGGGGCGTGTCCGCTTACAGGGCTCGGCCTACGGACACACCCCCTACTGTCTTACACGGACCGTGTTGGCCTTCAGTGTGATTCAGCATGCTCTCATTAATATGCAGGGCATGCTGACATCACTCCGTTTAACTGCAGCCTCCGTGTATGAGTTATAACTCTTACACGGAGGCTTTGTGAATCCTGCCCATAGTTCCTGAAAAGTATGAAAGTATGTATATACTATTGTTCTTTATGGCCATTGGTGATATGTGACATGGATATGTTCTGGTTAGCTGAAATGTGCATGTCACACACACACACGCACACACGCACACACACACACACACACACACACACACACACACACACACACACACACACACACACACACACACACACACACACACACACACATTCCTCACTCTCACTCTCTCTCTCTCTATATATATATATATATATATATATCTCACTCTGTGCATATATAAATGCTTAGCACATGTATACATAGATGCACATGTGTACATTCTCACACACACACACACACAAATACACACGCACACGCGTGCGTGCACACACACAGACTTGATGTGTACATGTATTACTTGTAATCCACATATGATGTTGTGACATATGCTAAAAGCACACTTACATTTAGTTTCTGTGTGTTACTAGATTAGTATGCCAAGCACAACTGGCAGCCATTTTGATTTCCTTGCAGGATTGTGATTGATGTGTTGATTCAAATTTAGATCATTACCTTATCAAATTCTCACTAACTGCCATAGATGGTAGAGGAACAACATTTTTCAATATGGCCTCAAAATGCACAAAGACTTCCTATATAAATTCAGAGTTGCATATTATTAACCATTGTAAAATCATGCAAAGTACTTGATTTTGATTGCATATCACATTGTTATTGGCCACATGGCCTGGCTGGCACTTTTTACTTTAGTATTTCATTTCTTTATAAAGAAGAGATAAAATCCATTGAATTTAACAATTTTGAACTGTACTGGTAACAGACATCTAGTATTACAGACCTCACATTTGCGTTAACCTTTTTTTGTTTCTTTTAAGAGGTGCAGAAGACATTGTTCACAGCCAAGCCATGATGGTGTAGAGGATTTATTACTTGAAAGAGCAATGATGAGAGAGAGGTATGTGAAACTTCAAGTGCTGAGTGTTTTATACATTTATTGTAATTGTTGTATTTGTTGTTTTGTAGCATGTCTATTGTTTTATGCAGTGGCCTAGTTCTGCAGTACATATCAGGCACTCCTATTCAGTTATACAGTGTATGTGTCTGATAGTGATATACTGACAATGTACTCCATAGTGGTTTACATCTACCTGCTCTGGTGCTGGACAGGGTATTCCCATCTAATTATGTGCAAGATGGTTAACGTGTCTTTCTAATCTGGCACATATTGTGTTTGTACATGCCGAGTAATCACAACTGTTCCCTGCATAGCCTTACCGAACTTTTGTTACATTTTGGGTGTGTACCATCACACCTGTTCTTTCAATGATGGGGCTTGCAAATAGTGGCACATCCAATATGCATTACATGTGTACATGTGTGGTTACTTTTTCTTGACAGTATGTATGTCAGTGAGATGTATATGTCAACGGTATGACGCATAGTTGTACCTGTTTCTGCATTTACATAGATATTAGCATGTTGTATAGCTGTTGCAATGTCATGCTTGTGTTTTATGTGTATTAAACTTGTTTGGTAATGATTTGACACCAAAGAATTGTGTTGTAGTGGCACTTCCTGGTAAGACAGCATGAAATACTGTACCTGCAATGTAGCAGTGCATACATGTCCATATAAAGTGATTTATTACCATGCAAAAGGTATCTGCTGAATTGTATTGGTTCATGTGCTGTCAGCCAGCTTGGTAATACACCTCACATTGACATTACCAATTTGCAGATACAGTTGTGACAAAATAATGCATGTAAGACATTGCACCTCTGAAAGGAATGTTTGCTATGGGTTACACTTTGTGTGTGTACAGCATAAACCATTACCTGTCATCATTTAATATCTGTTGTGTGGCTTGACATAAATTCTGTTATCTTTTCATACATACATAACAGAAGGGATACTCTCTCACTATTTGAAAAGTCTATAGCATGCACCATATGATCATTACAGAAATAACTGACTGGCTTTAATCTATGGATTCTTCTGTAGGTTAACATGACACTTTCAGCTGTGGACATGTTGCTACATGAGGTATTCATATATTTATAAGTATATGTATATGTATATATGTATGTGATTTCCACAGTGCCTAAAACAGCACACATATTTCACATGAATGCAACACTGTTGATGTTGTTTGTCACAGTATGATATTTTCAACATTTCAGTGTGGTAGGCCTCATACAGGTTTGTCTGTTATTTAAATGAGTTGTTGAATAGTAAAATGAGTAAGATTTGTCACTGTCATTCACTGTAGTGGTGCTGTGATAGTTTGAGGTCCTACCTCAGTTTACTTGACTGTGTGAGAGAGTTGCTGAGTACTGTTGCTGTTTCCTACACATGTGTGACATAGTTGCTAAGGACTGTTGATGTTTCCTACACATTTGCTGAGTACTGTTGATGTTTCTTACACATGCGTGACACAGTTGCTGAGTACTGTTGATGTTTTCTACATGTGTGACACAGTTGTTGAGTACTGTCAATGTTTCCTATGCATCATTCTAACAAATACATTCACTGTGTATCACCTCCATAGGTCATGTTAATGATGTCTGATTACTTTCATTACCAAACTTACACACATCAGTGTAGTATGTACTGTACTCAGCTTACATCCATAATGACCTGACAGAGCACATGTTTTACATACACAAGCATATATTACAAGGCATCACTTACATTGGTGGAAATGTGTCCTTTATACAGATATCGCTACACATCATGTGTGTACTGCATATATACATAAAAATAAATAACAGATTTATTGACTACATATCCACCCTTCAGTCATATAGTTTGCCTTTTTCTGCATTGTTGTACATGAGCACCAACTTAGCATTTTAGAGGACAGCAATTATTAATGCATTTAGTATGTCATGGCAGTTTCTTGATATCCAGACATCATATTCTTTATGGCACACAGTATCGTCAAACAACTGTGTTTATTGGGTATACTTATTGTTATCAGACACTAATGCCTGGGATTTGATGATTAGACACAGTGATGTGTAGCACACGTGCTCTCATCTTTGCACATCGGAGAATGAGCAATATGCTATCTGTGATATGAGTGTATCATTGACAGCATTGGGGGATGAGCTGCATTATTCATTTGTGCTGCATAATGATATGGTAGTGTCACAACATGGCATATAATGCAGATTTTTCCAATGCTTATATGGATGATGTGACAGCCCCTCCTACTGAGAGACAATAGACAGGAGGACAAGCTCAACCTTTGCCAGAGAGCTCTCAATCCAAAGAGGAAAGAACAGATAGGGACAACAAGAGGCCAGGACCATCACACTCTGTTATTCCAGCAGCACAGATAGGATGACCTACCACTTGCAGTCAATGACATGAGAGACTAGTTTGAGAAGTCATCTCTAATGCCTTCTGCTCTTGTTTGCAGACCATGATAGGCAGCTTCTTACAGGATATGGCACACACAATGCCCCACTCTTTCCAGGAGATCACAATGGTACTCATCAATGAGCTCTGACCTAATCAAGGAGATGCCTCTGCAGAGTAAGTGCTATCATTACATTTCTTTCATGTAATGCAGCCAGCATATGTTTGCCATAGTTTATAGTTGTCATTGTTATGGCACATAGTTGTGCACATTAATCCATATGGTAGTCATGCTTTCTCTGTTGTCAACTCATAATGTGGCACAGGCTGCTCTCACATGGTACCCATTGAATACCTCTCAACCACTAGGAGCAAGAAATCTGATCAAAGCCATAAATAATGGGGGGCACTTTTTAAATATTGCTGTTACAAACTTAGGAAGTTGATAGAATAACAGGTTTTGCATCAACATGAATTTTCTGAATGGTATGAAGTCTGAAACTGAAATGCTTGTCATTAATTTCTATTTCTGACTTTAACCCTACAATGATTTGCCAGAAAAAAAAAACAGCACACACACACAATTTTATGAGAAACAGACCAAAACTATGAGGCAAAAATCTGGACATTCTGCAAAAATCTTCACAGTTGAGAGGTAGACATCTCACACTTTGCTGTCTATGCCAGATACCTAATACTGCCAGTTACATGGTAAGCCCTTGTTCTGTGTAGCATGTTTTATAGTACTGCTCATACATATCAACAGCAATTGTCTGCTGAACCATACATTGCCCTTCACAGTTATGACATATAATCTTATCTTTTGAAGGCACTTATACTGCATTCATCTCCACTGAAATGTCCAAGGCATTAGTGTTTCTTTCCGATGATGTGTGCAGGAGTAGGGTTATAGCACATTTTTATACATCCCTTTTGTCCTTCTCTTACCTGGATTGAATCTCTTTGAGGCCTTTCATGCACATTACAGGCTGCTGGCAGTTGTGTGGTATTGTATGTACCACAGAGACATGTGCAACCTGTATGTATAACTACTGGGCCCCACTGTGTTTGAATTTATTCCTTTTAATGTCTTATTTTAGTATCGCAAGTTTATGTGGTGTGCTTACCCATGATTTGCATTGTCCATATTTCTAGGCATTTAGACATGAACAATGCTAAAGTGCATTTCAGATTCACTTCATTGTGTTTGTCTGTGGCTCCACTGACCACAGTTGGGTTGCAGTACTACAAAAGGTGTTTTGACTGCTGTACACATCTGTTGTGTGTAATGCAATGCTAATAGACCTCCAGACACTTGTGTCCATTGTGCATGGGTTAAACTGCAAATATTTGTTTAGTGCAGCATTCACCTGTTTATATTTATCACCAAGGAGCAGTGTCACTCTGCTGCATGAGACATTCACATGTATAAAACTGTTTTACATTCACATGTATCACAATTTGTAGCATATCCTCCTAAGGCCATGTTCTGCTATGCGTGTTGCACATGCATGCCCATCCATACGGTGATGGGACTTTTATTTTTTTTTGCATATGCATTCCGATATGATGGACAGAAGGAAGGCTGGTATATTTGTGTGTGCAAGAGACCAGATGGAAGTGGAGTAAGGCTAGGTGTATCAGAGGTGGGTTCAAATTGATTTATCATGGTGTGGATGGGAGGAGAAATGGCATAGGAGTTATCCTGAAGGAACAGTATGCTAAGAGTGTTTTGGAGGTGAAAAGAGTGTTGGATAGAGTGATGTTTATGAAGCTGGAAATTGATGGTGTAATGATGAATGTTGTTAGTGCATATGCTCCACAAGTTGGGTGTGCGACGGATGAGAAAGAAAAATTTTGGAGTGAGTTGGATAAAGTGGTGATGACTGTACAAAAGGGTGAGAGAATGGTGATTGGAGCAGGTTTCAATGGGCATGTTTTTGAAGGGAACATAGGGGATGAGGAAGTGATGGATAGGTATGGTATTAAGCAAAGGAATGCAGAAGGTCAGATGGTAGTGGATTTTGTGAAAAGGATGGACATGGCTGTGGTGAATACGTATTTTAAAAAGAGGGAGGAGCATAGGGTGACATACAAGAGTGGAGGAAGATGCATACAGGTGGATTATATCTTATGTAGGAGGGCCAGTTTGAAGGAGATTGGTGACTGTAAAGTAGTGACCGGGGAAAGTGCAGGTAGGCAGCATAGGATGGTGGTTTGTAGGATGACGTTGGTGATCAAGAAGTGGAGGAGGAGTGTAAGGGCAGCACCAAGGTTAAAATGTTGGAAATTGAAAAAGGGTAATTGTGAGGTGGAGTTCAGGGAAGAGTTATGACAGGCACTGGGTGGCAATGAAGAGTTACCAAATATCTGGGTAACTACAGCAGAGCTAGTAAAGGAAGGACGACAAGGAGACATGGTGGTGGGATGAGGAAGTACAGGAGAGTATACAGAGAAAGAGGTTGGCAAAGAAGAAGTGGGATTGTCAGAGAGATGAAGAAAGTAGACAGAAGTATAAGGAGATGAGGTGCGTGGCAAAGAGAGAGGTGGCAAAGGCTAAGGATAAAGCATATGAAGAGTTGTATGAAAGGTTGGACACTAAGGAGGGAGAAAAGGACCTGTACTGATTGGCTAGACAGAGGGACTGAGCTAGGAAATATGTGCAGCAGGTAAAGATGATAAAGGATAATGAGGGAAACATACTCACAAGTGAGTAGATTGTGTTGAGGAGATGGAAAGAGTACTTTGAGGGGTTGATGACTGAAGAGAATGAGAGGGAGAGAAAGTTGGATAATGTGCTGATAGTGAATCATGAAGTGCAATGGATTAGCAAGGAGGAAGTAAGGATAGCTATGAAGAGGATGAAGAATGGAATGGCTGTTGGTCCAGATGACATACCTGTGGAAGTATGGAGGTGTTTAGGTGAAATGGCAGTAGATTTTCTAACCAGATTGTTTAATGAGATCTTGGAAAGTGAGAGGATGCCTGAGGAATGGAGAAAAAAGTGTTTTGGTACCGATTTTTAAGAATAAGGGTGATGTGCAGAGATGTAGTAACTACAGAGGGATTAAACTGATCAGTCACAGCATGAAGTTATGGGAAAGAGTAGTGGAAGTTAGGTTAAGAAGGGACATGATGATTAGATCAGCAGTATGGTTTCATGCTGGGAAAGAGCACTACAGATGTGATGTTTGCTCTGAGAGTGTTGATGGAGAAGTACAGAGAACGTCAGAAGGAGTTGCATTGTGTTTTTGTAGCCTTAGAGAAAGCATATGACAGGGTGCCTAGAGAGGAATTGTGGTATTGTATGAGGAAGTCGGGAGTGTCAGAGAAGTATGTAAGAGTGGTACAGGATATGTATGAGGGTAGTGTGACAGCAGTGAGGTCTGTGGTGGGAGTGACAGATGCATTTAAGGTGGAGGTGGGATTACATCAAGGATCATCTTTGAGTCCTTTCTTATTTGCAGTGGTGATGGACAGGTTGACAGACAAGATCAGACAGGAGTCCACACGGACTATGATGCTTGCAGATGACATTGTGATCTGAAGTGAGAGTAGGGAACAGGTGGAGAAGACCCTGGAGTGATGGAGATATGCTCTAGAGAGAAGAGGAATGAAGGTCAGCAGGACTAAGACAGAATATATGTGTGTGAATGAGAGAGAGGCTAGAGGAATGGTGAGGATGCAAGGAGTAGAGGTGGTGAAGGTGGATGAGTTTAAATACTTGGGATCACTAGTTCAGAGTAATGGTGAGTGTGGAAGAGAGGTGAAGAAGAGAGTACAGGCAGGATCGAGTGGGTAGAGAAGAGTGTCAGGAGTGATTTGTGACAGACGAGTACCAGTAAGAGTGAAAGAGAAGGTCTACAAGAGGGTAGTGAGACCAGCTAAGTTATATGGGTTGGAGACAGTGGCACTGGCAAAAAGGCAGGAGTTAGAGCTGGATGTGGCAGAGTTAAAGATGTTAAGATTTACACTGGGTGTAATGAGGGTGGACAGGATTAGGAATAAGTATATTAGAGGGTCAGCCCAGGTTGGAAGGTTTGTAGACAAAGTCAGAGAGGCAAGATTATGTTGATTTGGACATGTGCTGAGGAAGGATGCTGAGTATATTGGGAAAAAGAAGTTAAGGATGAAGCTACCAGGTAACAGGAAAAGAGGAAGGCCTAAGATAAGGTTTATGGATGTGGTGAGAGAGGACATGCAGGTAGTTTGCGTGACAGAGCAAGATGCATAGGACAGGAAGAAATGGAAACAGATGATCCGCTGTGGCGACCCCTAATGGGAACAGCTGAAAAAATATGACAATTCCTATGTTTTTCTTCCCACAAATGCAAAGAGGTTTTGCCCCTATTTTGCAGTTGTGACATCTGCCTTCCTGTGTTTTAGCTTGAAATTAGTTATGCGTTATACAATACTACTAATGTTGCATGCACCTATATTCCTAGCTTGGCTTCAATTTTTGCACATTCTGTGTTGTGTGTCTACTTTGAACATACCCATGCCTTATTTGTAGTTATGCACACATTTGACAGACATTTACCATTTACTGCAGCACAGGCATCACTACTATGTTGATTGTCCTCAGTGTTTTGATGATGTTGTGTGTTGCTGGATAGATAGATATGTGATCCTTTGCTGCAAACATCAAAGAACTCCTTATTCTTTGCAACCAATTTTCACAATTACACTTATGCATTATATGAGAGGTATGTACATGGCCAGTGTATTTCCATATAGACATCATTGCCCATATGAAACAGGCATGCATGGCATATGTCATTTTTGGTGTGATGCTTCACTGCACAATTTTACAACAGTGCTATGACTGGCCTGCAGCAGTACTGTGTTATGGGGCAGTTTGCATGCCCATATGTGGCTGATATCTGTGTGTACCACATATGCAGAACATTGAGCTTGGTATAAAGTACCTATGTGTGTTTTCTGCACAGGGGTCACATGATCTTATTTGACATCATTGTACATGGTCCTGATTATGTGGTGTTATGCATTACTCACCCTGTTTATGATGTTGTGATACAGTGCTGTGGCCAATGTGTGTCAGCATCACCATACACAAAATGCACAGAGACATCCCAATGTGTATTCTGCAGTAGGACATGTGTGTGTGTGAGTGTGTGTGTGTGTGTGTGTGTGTGTGTGTGAGTGTGTGTGTGTGTGTGTGTGTGTGTGTGTGTGTGTGTGTGTGTGTGTGTGTGTGTAGCATCTCAGGAATGAACATATTGTACATGCCATGTGCATGACAGTTATTCACAAATGACAATCTTTCCTCTGTTGTTTCAGTAGCATGTTTGTGACAAGTGCAGTGCTTAGGCTGTGAAGCCTCTTCTATGCTGGGGGTACATTTTGCTGCACCCTTGACAAGACAACAGCAATTTCTTCTGTGAATGTCAATGATGCTGTGTGGCTTAATGGACAGATGATTGCCTCAGTATTGTATGGTTAGTGGTTCTATCCTGACCTGTGATTCTACATTTCTGTGGATCTCTGTAACCTCCAGATTAATGTAATTTGTAGACACAGCTGTCAACTGAGAGCATGTTTACAGATATATGTATCTTGCCCTTTTTCTCTTTAAAAATAAATAAAAAAGGAGATTATTCTCACCTAAATAAAAATACCCATTACCCTTCCTCTGACCATCCTTTCCCTTCATCCATCATATGTGTTCCTCTTCTTTGCCCTCTCCTGTCCTACCACCCACACTTCTTGATGTGTGTGTGTGTGAAGTGTGCCCCCCCCATCACATGTCACAATCCCCACTCCACACTCATTTCTTTAGATAAACAATTTCCCTGATACCAGCATTTTTTTATGTCCTCAGCTATGTGACGGAATCCACAAAAGTATGGCTGCATATTGCACTGAATGTTTACTTATTTGGATGTTATTTACTTGTACCTACATTTTCTGCCTTGTCAACATATCCAAAATGTATACTAGATACATATAGTTGTTCTGAATTTAATTTAGTTTTGATGATTTCTTAGTTGCTTGGTGGCTGTGCTACATTTATATGATAATTGCTCACTGCATCTTATTAATGCATTACGTTGCTTAGCAGAGTTTTTGTAATGTACGCTACATATTGCAGGGTTGTGATGACCTGTTGATATATGGCTCAATATACTTCACTACTGTTGACTCATAAATATATAACTGAATGCAAGAACACATTAGCACAAGTTAAAGTTATATAATACTGGCACAAACCATGTTATGTGGTTTGAGTGCTTATATCTGATGTTTTATTGCACAGACAAGTACATTTATGATACAGTTCACATTTGCCCCCTGATATGAAAGGCATTACTCAACAAAGTATAATGTATGAACAGCAAAATATGTACAGGCTATTATTCTTCCCCTGTATTCATACATTCCTTGTGTAATTCTCCAAAGAATGGCTTAAATGAAAGCAGGGTTGCAGAGGAGCTGGACTTTACTCCAGTGGGTGGAAATTTGGGAGCTAATCTTGATCCGGGGGTACAAACACATTTCAGGTGTATATCAACACTCACACATAGCACACACACATGCACACATATTGACATGCACACACACTCACACAAGCATAGACACACACACACACACACATATGGATACACATGCTTAATGATTATTTAATGGATTGCATACATTTAGGATGGGATAGAAAACCAGAAGACCTGCCAAAATCTCACGCAGATACAAAAAAAGGTGCAAACACTTCTCATACAAGGTAACATAGCTGAAATATTAAAGAGAGAACTAAGCACAATAGGGTAATAAGGTTAACTACTGCACAGGTTCTGTGAAGTAAATGCATTTTTGTTCCAGTTTAAATATTTAAGACATTGCATGAACTAGTGCATGATAGCCTTAGTTTTAACATAAGAAAAATGTATTCCACTCATAGCTTCTGATAATACAAAAAGAATCAGCTTTAATGTTTGTATTCCATATTGTCTATGTTTTGTTTTTGGACTTGTCCTTCTACCCTTTGTTCAATGAGAGGATTAGTAACGGTAACAGTTTTACACACTCTTATGTAAATTTCAAGTAAAATTGTTCACTCCTGTGAACATATGGACTGACACATTATATATGCATACCTTATACAACTCAATCAGTAGATTTAAATCAATAATACAGAACCTTTCTTGAAATGAATTGGATTCTACTCAGTGAGGTGAGATTGCTTTGTATGGAAAAGTAACACTTATAGCTGACATTGTGTTTTACCATGCTTGGTAACACATTTCATGTGTTACACATTCATTAGTTGAAAGAAGATAGCTTTTGAAAAATCAGGCAAAAAAAAAAAGCTAGGCTGATAATAGAAATCAGGATTCTCATCATTTAGCATGTACTTTTCATACTTCATCTCTTATTCCTCAGAAAAGATCAATCACTAATAAGATTAAGGAGACGAGCTACTGTTTTAAATCAGCAAAATAGCTTTGGAAGAATTATTTGCAACTATGAAAGAGCATCCATTTAATGCAAAACGCAAGGCAGAAGCCAATAATGACTGTTTTGTGCTTACATGCATGTACCTTCAAGACAGTGTTATTATTTAACTATTTCAAGCACATCAGTTATGTGTTATTTGCTTGCGGTTCTATTTCATATTGCAAGCTTGCATCATAGCCAAGGAGGAAAATAGAGGCTGACATACATGGTGATCCAAAATCATTTTGAACAATGTTCTAACTGTCAAAATGACATGGTTAAAGCTTTGCATGTTAAAAAATATTTAACATATTAAATAATGCAGATCAGGAGTGAAAATGTTTGTTCTTGATTCAATATATCTTAGTAGCTTTGTATATATATATATATATATATATATATATATATATATATATATATATATGTAAGAAAGACACATTTCAAAGTATTTATGAGTGGCAGCAAAGAATGACATGAATGCTGTTCAGATTCCAGACATTCTGCTATGTCAGCTGTGGCATACACCTTATAGAATATGAATTTTTACCTATCCAACGATTTCTGTGTTTTATGATGTAGTCACAACATTAATTTATTCCCAGCAATACATAAAGAAGTTGTTCAAAATGATATCCAATATGCTTCTAGGTAAACAGGCATTCTAATTAGATGTTATTTCTTTGAAGTTTGCACAATACTGCATTGTACAGTTGTAGGTATCAAAATCATATGTATTTGCTTTAATTAATGCATCTTTCAGATGCAATCCAAGATGCAAAATAATTGCAGTTTCCAGAGTCTGTTACTGTAGCGTATTATGATATTTTATACAGCCATGTTACTATCGCCCAAAAAGCTACATAAACAGGGATTGTTTGGCAAGCATGTTCACAAGCCAGAATAGAGCAGCTATCTCTTGGTGTGCTTTAAGACACCATTATATGCCTTATGATTTCTTATCATGCATTGTGCCTGACACTGACCACTTTCTTTAAACAGCTTTAGATACAGTGGGATTGCAACTCTTTCTTTATTTAATTGTACCATGTCGACTGCATTGTAAATCCTTTTTCACTTCCATAGTGTGACTGGGATTTACAGAATTTCAGTCTTGTCTAGTATGAGCTGCACACTGTGGCAAAAATCTGTATAGTACACCTTAGCACACAAATGTTAGAGAAAGAACCAGTTCCAAATTTAAAAACAGAAAGGGAAAACCTAACTTTGTTATGGGGTGCACAGGCAAACAGAAGTATAGTATGACACAGAACGCAATATACTGTACCTGAATCTGCAGCATAAATTAGTGTACACAGACAGTGTAACAATAAACAAAAGACAACTGGAGAGAGGGATAGACAGAAAGAGAAAGAAAGACCATTGGCACACACTTCACAGAAAACATGAATATACTAAAAAATGTCCCACTAAAAGTACTTTTGATCAAACAGAACTCCAAAACCCAAAAGATATGAAAAATATAGCTACCTACATTCCCACTGTACATATAATCTGCATTGGAACTTTTAAACACTGGGGTAAATGGGAATTGCCCAGGGTCATTTAAAAGTGAACTACCACATATCTGTTCAGTCAGCTAGATGCCTTCTACTCCCAATGTTTATGATTTCTTTTACTTGAGGTATTGAATTTAGGAAGACTCTGCTGACTACAGGGATGACCATGGCAGTAGCAAACTAATAACTTCTCTTATTCTTCATATTGTCCTTCTCAAGATAACTCTGTATCCAGTCAGGTCTTCTATTAATTAGCAGTCTAGCTCCTCTGTCCCTCGCATCTAAACTGTAGATTGTTGTCTTCTATCAAGGTAACCTGCTTTTTCTATCTGATTTTCATAACAACTTTCTCTGCAACTGTTAACACCAATAACCATGCAGTTCCCTTAGCTTTTCATGCTTCTTCCTTGTACAAGTGCACAACTTGTATTCCATTCCACAGCACTCTCCAGTAGCCATGTATAATTTGAACATCTAAATCAAAAGATTTGCCAGCCTGACAATCATATTCCTAATGACCTGTGAGATGAGCCATGAGATTTAAGGATTTGAGAATGGGATAAAGAAAATGTCATTTATAACAAAAGTGTGTACTCTTCCATACAATAAGGCAAGCAGATAACATATTGGTTGCTGTAGGAGTGTGAGCAAATGACCATATGGGGCATTGGGGATCCATCAAAATGAGGTTACTTTTGTTTATGCTTCATGGAGTTGATTATGTAACATACCAAATGAGGGGAAGCATGAATGTGTCCAGGAGAATGAAAATTTAGTCTAGCTCCTTACTCCTAAATGAGGTAAACCAAATAAAATGTATGGACCTAGATATTCTGGTGCTCTGTAAAATGGTTAACTACTGGAAATCTGGACTAGGAAATAATATTCTGAAATTCTGAAACACGGTTACTAATTGTGATTTACAAATATTGTCTGCTTAGTGCATCTATCAGGGTATTTCATCTGTGGTGTAGGTAAAGTACAACCAGATTAAATATCAACTAAATGGCCCATTGTATAATCCACACTGCCTGCTTGCATAGATGATATAAGAAGAATTAGTCCATGACCAAGGAAGAAGGAAGCAGTTCTCGGTTGCAAACTGAAAATAGTTTTAATAGCAGAATTCTCGGATTAAAAGTTACACAAATCACAAGGTTAAAAATCATACAAGCGCTTTTGCTCGGGCAATCCTGAGCTTTATCAAGTGTTACAAAAATTCTGTGTTCCAATGTTCCATATATATCCTGGTAATTATGGTCTTAATTGGAAAAACTTGTTGGTAAAGTGCTTTAGTGAGTTAAAGGTATAGACTGAGAATTGATTTCATTAAACATCAACTACCAATAATAAAACATATATATATATATATATATATATATATATATATATATATATATATATATATATATATATATAAATAATATAAAATCAGGTTTTGAACACAAGACTTCACTAATAAGAATTTAAAAGTGAGGAGTTAAAAATTCAAATTAAACTGAAAATTCAATGACACTTGTATTGAATGTGCTGAGTGAGTTACAAATGGTTACATATTGCTAAAAGAAACTGCAATATTAAGTTAAATTAGTTACTAATAGACATTAATCAGTGACATAGATATAAATTTAGTGGTAGAGATGGTGAGGACTTAAAAAATTACAAGACAATAATTACCCATATAGTTTGGCTTAGTGTGTGGATGAGTTGTTATGTTGAGGAATTTCAGCAACAAGGCTATAACCTAGCTCTTCTTAGCTTCAAAACTGGTTTGATGCTGATCGTCCCATTGAGGCCAGGTGGTTTCCCTGCATCCAGCCTCAACTGCTATTGTAGATCACGATAACCTAGGGTAGATTCCCAATCACCACCCCTTGCATCTGGTTCGACTTGTTCAAGAACTAGAAACTGAATTTTGAGCTCTGGGCAAGAGAGGGAATGTTTAAAAAAGGCATTGGTCTCTTTCTTTTTGGCCATATCGTAAAGGAGTTCATAAATTCGTTTTCTTAATTCCCTCTCAGTTTTACCCACATAGAAGCTTTGACAGGTGATACATACACCCAAGTAAACCACCCCTCTAGTGGCACACGTGTAAAAACCTGTTGGATGTACTCTAAAATTTCTTGATGGAATATAGGGAGATGTTTCTTTCAATATGGCGTGGCATTGTGCACAAGTGCCACATTTAAATGTGCCCAACCTGGGTTGTTTGACTCTCTTCTTAGTTTCTTGCTTTTTTTCAAATATTTCTTTCAAGTTGGCCCCTCTTTTTCGGACAAAACTAGGTTTGGATGGTATGTAGTTCTTTAGTTCTTCAAAAAGGGCTAGGACTGGCCAATGATGCAAGATGGTTTTTTCCATTTCTTGAGAATTGGATGAGTAGGTGTATGCAAAACTATTTGTGTGGGAAACTTCTGTGTTTGAGGGGATATTAAACGGAAGTTCCGGTCTTCTTCCTAGTATCGGTGTGTATAGAGATGATATAAGGATAAGACCTGATGCCCATTTGCCCAACTACTGAAGTGCTGTGTGACTCTTGTGTTGTCCATGCTAAGCTGCGGAGGGAATGTACTGATTTGTTTGTTGGTTTCTGAGTGCTCTGATTACAATTCTCATAGTCTTGATACTGATATGAATAAGTATATCTCAGTAAGGTCAAATTTCTTGGATATGGGGAAAGAAAATTAGTTTTTCATGCAGTTTGAAGAATTTGCAGTCTTGTTGAGAAGAAGTGCTTGTCATTCAAATTGCATTCCTTTGGAAAAGTGACACGCTTGTGATTACCAAAGGCATTTGTCATTACTAAAGAAGGGATAGGAATTATTCCAATCCAAAGATCTACTAAATGATGCCCTATATTCTTCAACAGCAATTATGTCTTTCTTATATGAAATTAGGTATGAAAAAACATGAAGATCTAAGAGTAGCTGAATCCCAGTGTTCTAAGAGTCTGTGTAGCTGTTATTGTAGCCGATGAAAAGTAAACTTTATTCTTTCTCCTTGGTCTTGCACTTGAGAACATACATTTTTAACCCTGTGGAATGCAGAATAGCTTCCAGAAAAATTATACTCTTAAAAGGAGACTGGGGAGATTTTCTTTGGTTGCACCACAGAAGTGGTCAGTGACTGAGCCGGGCATGAACTGAAATAACCAACAAGCTGTCATCCAGATAAGGGAAATATTGATAGACATGATACTTATTATGTACATTACTTAAGGGAACCCATGACTTGCAAATAAAAATATTAATAATTTGTGACTTGGGGCAAGATAAAGCAAACCTTTCCTTGAATCATGCTCGTCTAAGTACCTTCAGTATTCTTCATATTAATGTTTAAATGTGCAGGTAAAAGTATGAAATCTGTAGGTGGTACCCTATCAAGTAATACACCCTTGGTCTCCAGAAAGCTGAATTCTTAAAATTTCTTTTAGATATACTCAGACAGTAATATACTAATAAAAACAGAATTTTTTCTTTCTTCAGCTTATAGTCATATAATGCAATTGACTCATTTACTGAAAAATATGACAGGTCTAAGGCATCAAGCTGTGTAGTGAGATTATCCTTGAATTAACATATGACCTTCACTTCATAGCAAATCCAGAAAAGAAAACAAGAAATATTATCACAATGTCTTAAAATCTGTTTCTAGAACTAGTATGTGTGCTAAAAATACCAGCTATATTTGACTTGTAGTATTTAAAATCATGCACAACCTTTGGGTCCTTCCTCGTCAGTGAGATAGCATTCTACACCTCAAGAGACAGTTTGTATTGTCATCATCTAGTGCTTCCTAATCTGTCCGTCAAAGTAACTGCAAACAGATAAAACACACAGGATACCTTTAACAGGAAACATTACTACATCATTTATCATTTTAGTGGACGTTTACCAACAGTAAAATTGAACTTTAACTAGCAGTGCACACTTAACTAAATTATATATTTTCAAATACGTAGGATTTTATTTTAGATTGGGCACTGAGACATAGCAAGAATTAAAATGCCAATATCCAGAATATTGAGGTTAACCTCTCAGCAGCTGCTCTACATTATAAGCATGTTGCATTCACAAGAGCACACACACACACACACACACACACACACACACACACACACACACACACACACACACACACACACACACATTGAATGCTAATACAGAGGTTCTGAAGAGTACACTAAGAGAACTCTTGGCTGTGTCTCAGGAAAATATTGACCTCAATAAAATCAGACCCTAATACATATTATATACTTGGATTCTTAAGTAATCTACTTGGCATGGGCTGTAAACAGACATTTTTCAATGCTGGACCTTTAGTTTTATGAACAATGTATGTAACACCTTAATTACTAGTTTGTATTACTGTGATCTTTTTATGTCTAGATCATCAGAAATAAGAGGTCTGCAGATTCCTATGGGATCTAATTAAGCACTTTGGTCTTTGGACTAGTACATGTATTAGTTCTTTAGCATCTTTATGTGTAATCATTAAAAAGGTCTGTACTTTTTGAATATAAAGTCTTATGAGGTTTGGATTTTTAGGGAGGGTGGAGAATATTAGAACTAAATGGTAAGTGTGCAGTATAAACAGCAATAATCTAAAATATGGATGTTCAGGATATGGATGGTGTTGACCCTTTCAGCAATGGATGTGTTATTGTGTTAAGTCTTGCGGTGTATTCTATAAACTAAACTGTGATAAAAGCAAGGTGACAGTCTATGTCCTTTTTAGTATTATTCTGCAAAATTGCATGAAGTAATCTGGAAAGGGTAGACAGGACGTTCCTAACCAAATAAACTGGGCTACATAATCTATGCACACATCCTAGGTGTCAGACAGGCTGTGGTCATTCTGTCATCTGGTCATTTTAAGTCATAGCCTAGGTTTCAGATAGGCTGTGGCCCTTCCCTCCTCGGGCCATTTTAACTAATAGCTTAGATGGCAGGCTGCACTTTCTGTTCATTTTAACTCATAGCCTAGTTGGAAGACAGTCTGCACTTTCAGTTCATTTCCTGACACAACTTTGATAGCAGATAAAGTACACTACATTCTTTTGTCTGGAGTTTGTACTTTTTAATTGAGTGGAATACACTGGATTTACAGCATTGGTGAAATTTAGGCTAGGGATTTACTTTTACCAACCATTCTGCCACCTCTTATTAGGGTGGAAAATACATCATTACACTCCTTACTGTCACAGACTGCTACCAATCATCTCTCACCCTTTTGACACTGATACCTCCATCCAGGTAACCTGCTATATAATCTGCTACAACTTTGGCACATTTCACCAGCCACTCACTATCTCAGTCTTTATAAATGTAACTCTAGCTATCTTGCAGACTAAGAATGCAATTTTTTCAAGCTCTCAACACTTTTATCTGCATGGTGTCTTACTACTATGACTGTCACTTTAGTTTCAATTATTCATTATAGATACTGTGTCTCTTTCTCAGCTATGTCAGGAACCCTCCAACCCTACTCATTCCCAGAGCCAGATTCAGCCCTAGGCAAATTAGGCAATTACTTAGAGAGAGAGTGTGTGTGTGTGTGTGTGTGTGTGTGTGTGTGTGTGTGTGTGTGTGTGTGTGTGTGTTTAATGCCCCAGTTAAGAGCACTGAGACTTTGCTCAGAATCAAACCCTGAACCTTGAATTACTGAACGCAGACAAATGCCTTAAACCTCCATACCAACTGCCAGATCTCCTTTCATTTTATCTCTTTTTGTTTTTTTTTTTGGTTTTGTACATAACTGAGGATTACAGTCTGGCAATGTCAGTCAGATTTTCAGATCTGTGCTGTTTAGTGTTAGTGGTGCAACAGGTAGCATGTTTGCTTTTGATGCAGAAGGTTGCAGGTTGTATTACCACATCAGGTAGGTCAGTTGCTGATGCTACTGTGCAACATGGGGGGTGCTGGAGATGTCTAGTAAATATGAACCGGTTGTTGGTTAGCCAGCCATTCCCTATTTCATATCATTGGCATACCATTTATTCTTCAAGGGCAGAAGACACTGAATTTGTAGATGAAAGACTGAAATGCAAAGTTGTTTGCTAGCAGCAACCTCTTTATTAAAGTTCTCTTTTATGCAGATCCATTACCCTGCCTAGGGCCCCATTTGACTATGATCCAACTACTGGCAATTAGAAATACACAATCTACTGTTTGACATCAGCAAAAACTCACTTATGTTACTAGGAAACAATCTCTACCCCGATCCATACTCTTCCAAAGGCTACCAATCCCAGTCTCAAAAACTAGGGATCTTCACTCAAAACTCCACCATCTCCTACTCAGGGTTCTAAGTTCAGGAGATATTCATTCAAACCCACTACCACCTCATCTCAGCCCAAAACTGGAGAACTCAATCACCTATAACATTTGATATAAAGGGCTTAAAAGTGCTTGCCTTAATGCATGCAGTCTTAATGAAAAATGGACCAGTCTTGAAGAATAGCTTTTAACAGAAAATCCCCATGCGCTTGCTATATCAACAAACCTGACTGAAAGATGACTGTTATCCTTATACTTTTATATAACTATATATATATATATATATATATATATATATATATATATATATATGTGTGTGTGTGTGTGTGTGTGTGTGTGTGTGTGTGTGTGTTGTATATATATATATATATATATATATATATATATATATATATATATATATATATATATATATATATATATATATATATATATATATATATATATATATATATATATATATATATATATATATATATATATATATATATATATATATATATATATATACATATATATATATATATATATATATATATATATATATATATATATATATATATATATATATATATATATATATATATATATATACATATATATATATATATATATATATATATATATATATATATATATATATATATATATATATATATATATATATATATATATATATATATATATATATATACATGTGTATATATATATATATATATATATAGAGAGAGAGAGAGAAAGAGACAGGGCCAGGTCCTTGATCTGGATGCAGGGATCTATGTCAGTTGATAGAAAGAACAAATTGTTGAAATCCATCAAGACCATTTGGTTGACAATTTGGTTTGTTGAACTATTCTGACTGAAAATGTGGTATAGTGAGGATCTGGGAATTTGCTGTTTTCACCACTGTAATGTGATCTACGACTTGGTATAAATAATTAGCAGAGATTGTGGGGGCAAAGCCCTCCACATGGGTGTGCAGGGCTTCTTGCTCCCCTGCAATGTTGTTGGCAAGTGCTATATGGCTTTATATCAGTTTTTCAAATAACTGCATTGTCTAACATATGGTCTGAACCATATGGGCTTTGGCAATCTGTGTTTTTTTTATAAATTGACTTAGATCTGGTGGCAGTGCTTAAATTCTAATCATACCTCTCGCCTGTTGAGATTTTCGCAGAATGTCCAGATTTTTGCTTTATGTTTTTGGTCTTTTTCTCCAAAAATTGTGGTTTTCTGGTTCATAGGTTCATAGGTAGATACTAGGCTATCTGCCCTAGGGCATTTATAAGCCTAGCCAGAGTGTATTTGGCTTCTGCCTCCCTATTAGATTAGCCTACTGTGCCTCCGTAAAGTAGGTCACAGAAGGTACCCTTTTAAGATTAGTTTACTGTGCCTCTGTCTAGCAGGGACACAGAAGAGATCCCAGGGGTGAATTTGCAATTTCCCATCCACGCATCCAGATTTCGCTTCAAGAGGGTCAGCGAGGGGCTATGCCTAACATGAATTGGGATTCTATTCCAGAGTGAGGGGAGCCTCTGTGAAATGAATCTGTCCCTCCAGCATGTCCTATTTATTTTTGTGCTGAGATTTAAGTCCCTGGAGCATATAGCTCTAAGAAACTTCGATTTTTTGAGATGGAGCATGTCCATTAATTCTGGGTTTGACATGGCTTTGTACGTCAGGCATAGATCGCCTCTGAGTAGGCGGTAAGCAACTGAGTAGAGCTGGAGTTTCTTTAGTCGAGCTGCAGAGGACATCTGTTCCTAGCCCATGATCCTCTTGGTGAGGTACTTTTGGGGTCTCTCAAGTTGCTGCAGGTGTCGGGTAAGGTACATCCCAAAAGGGGCATTGTATTCAATTATGGGCCTGATGAGTGACGAGTAGAGGGGCACAATGACTTCTCTTGATCTAGATGCGAACCGTTTTGTGATAAGGTGGGGTATATAGAAGGTCTTTCTAACCACTTTGGCAACGTGATTATCAAAGGAGAGATTACTATCTACGTTGGTCCCCAAATCTCTAATTACTTCTTCCATACTTAATGGATTACCACCTATGTGGTAATTTGTGGGCACCTTGTTTTTCCCAAAGGGGATGACTATGCACTTTTTAGCATTTAGCTTGAGGCTGTGGCTCTGCCACCAAGCATCCGTCTCTGTGTGACCCTTTTGGAGGATGCTTGTGTCAGCTGGAGATTCAATTATGGCCCCCAGTTTGCAGTCATCTGCGAACTTGGTCAGCCATAATCCCCCCGTGTTAGCCTGAACCTCAGAGAAGTATATACCGAACAAGAGAGGTCCCAGAACTGAGCCCTGTGGGATGCCACTTGTAACTGGTTTGGATTCAGACATGGCACCTGCAATTCTGACCATGTGGGTTCTATCTCTGAGCCAGTTTGCAACCAATCTTGTGATATAGGGGTCGATATTTAAGCTGGTAAGTTTATTTATGATGCCCGAGTTGGGTATTGTGTCAAAGGCTTTTGCGAGGTCCAGGTAGGCTGTGTGGACTACCTTGCCCTCATCTATGGCTTTGGTAACTGTTTCAAAGAAATCAACTAGGTTTAAGAGGCAAGATCTGCCCTTAACAAAGCTGAATTGGGTAGGCTCCAGTGTCTGGAGGCTCCCAATGTCTTTGTTTATGAGTTCCATGATAATACGCTCCATAGCTTTACAGACCAGACTAGTCAGGCTTATGGGGCGATAGTTCCTGGGGTCCGTTGTGGCACCACCTTTGTGGAGTGGGACCACTGTAGCTGTATGCCATTCTTTGGGTACATATCCTGTAGTAAGGCTAAGTTTGAACAGTGACTTAATGTGAGGGTTCAGTTCTTCTTGGAGCTCGTGTAAGACACAGCCTGGGACACCGTCCGGTCCCATAGATGCTGTGTTTTTTGCTTTGGAGAGGGCAGCTTTCACCTGTGCATCTGTGATGTCTGGGAGGTTACATTCAGTTGGGATAAGCATTTGGTCCTTGGGGGGGAAGGGGGGGGGTTGCGCTGAATCTGTCTGCCAGGATGTTGGTTATGTCTGTAGGTTTGGTATATTTTGAACCATTATGCAACAATTCAGAGCATATCTGGGAGGTTCCACCCATATTCCTGACATAACTAAAGAAGGCCTTGTGATTATCTTTAGTGTCTAGGGCAATTTTTCTTTCGAAACTGGCCTTTGATGATTTTATGAGGGATCGAAGTTTCTTGCTAATACTGATCAGAGATGCCTTCCCTTTTTGGGATTTTGCTCTGTCATGTAGTAGCTTCCTCCTTCTGTTGTATAGCTTATTTATGGCCGGGGTCCACCAGACCAGTCTCCTGTTTTTGGAGGAGTGAGTCTTGGTTTTATTTGGGATAGAACGATCCATGCATTCCTGCAGGTGCTCATAGAATGCATTTGTAAAGGAGTCTGCGGATTGGGCTGTATTATCCTCTGGCCTGGGGGCTTTGAAGGATTCCACCTCAGTCTTGAGAAGTGCAAAGTTGGCTTTTGAGAAATTCTTTACAGTGATTTCCTTGGCTGGGGGTGGGGATGGGATATGGATGTCCAGGGAAATTTGTTTATGGTCTGATCTTACCAATGAGAGGTTTAACTCTGGTGTGGAACATAGAGTCCCCATGTTGGTGATGACCAGGTCCAATATGTTGTTCCCTCTTGTGGGAGTGGTGACCAGTTGTTCCATCACGTTAGAGTTTATAAATTCAAGGAACCGTTGGGCGAGAGTGTTTGGGCTTGAGTAGTTTTCCCAGTCAATGTTTGGGTAGTTGAAGTCACCCAATAACATAGTGTTTGGAGAGACCTTCATATTCTCCAGTGTTCTCAGGAATGCCAAGTGGGGATCCTGTAATAGGGAGGGTGTTCTATAGCAGGTTACAAACTGAGAGGCAGTTTTGCCCTCTGTTAGTTGCACATGGATGGTTTCCGATGCTTTGTGCAGAGCCACTAACCTGGAGGTGTAGGTATCTTTGATGAATATAGATACTCCCCCTACTTTTGTGCTTCAGTCCGAGTTTTGGGGCTGAAACACATGGTATGAGTTATAACCTGGTAGTGCTGGGGTGCTCTCAGGAGCCTTGAACCAGGTTTCTGTTACTGAACAGACATCAATTTTCTCCATACTGGGGAGAGCCTCGGGTGCATGCATCTTGAGGTTTAAACTTCTGGCATTGAGTAGCATTACCTTTAGTTTTTTTATCCTTGGGTTGTCTATGGAGGTGGGTTTGTCCTTTGAGCCTTGCCTAAAAAAGGCACTATGGGGGTGGCAAGAGCCTTGGCCAGTATACGAAAGCCTAATGGTGACAGGTGCAAGCCATCCCTAGCGAAGCAACGTGGCTTGTCGAGCATGTCATCCCAGGCTGACAGACACTGGATCCCCTTTGAATGACACCAGTACTTTAGACAGTTGTTGAAACTTATCATTTTGTCTTTATACTGTGGCATCATTCTTGGTGAGGGCAAGATGCTACTCAAGGTCAAGGTCATACCAGCCTGGGCTACATGGCCAGAGAGCTCCTCTATGTCTCTTTTCATGTAGTCCAGGGAGGTACGTCTCAGGTCATTCACACCAGCATGGACAATGATGGAGTCATACTTGTACATGCTTTGGAGTGACCTGAGTGCCTGGGTTATGTGCCGAATCCTGGCACCTGACAGGCAGCTTACAGTGACCTTCTCCTTGTTCAGTCTGGTGAGCGGGACATCAGTGTGCCGGACAACAGAGTCCCCTATAACAAGCGTATTTGGTGTGTTGTTTGGCCATAAGGGCTGTAACTGTGAGGCACACTGATTTTGTGAGATATGTGATTCGTGGGTATTGTTGAGGGGTGGCTGTTGCTTGGATATCTGCTTAGGAGGTCTTTGCTGTTTAGGCAGATTTTTATTTAGAGCCTCTGAGTATGTTTTTGTGCGTTTATGTGTTGAGTATGCAGATGCAATAGGTCTGTGTGAGACTAGATTTGTGGTGCGGGTGGTTACCTTTTCCACCTGGCTGACTGTGCCAGTCTTGAGTTGAGAGAGCTCTGCCTCCAATTTGGCTGTGTAACTGCATCTCTCACATGTATTAGAGTTTGTTGGAAGGAGGAGAGGGTTGTCTGTGTACATAAGGCAATTGTAACATTGCCTCAAAATTGCCAGATTCACCAGCTGGACTGGAGAGTAACTTTGAAACTGACCCTTGGACATACCAGATTAGTATAGGGAACTGATTTTTTACTGATCAGATTAGGGAAGGGAACTGATTTTTCACTTGATCAGGAAGGACCAATCAGGAGCCTAATACTTATGAGAAGTCAAGGAGGGTGTAGTGCTTTAGTTAGTTAGTGTTTCCTTATAAGAGCTGAGCAAGTGCAGGGCTTTAGAAAGAGAATAGAGTGATTACTTTGAGAATTTGAACAGTTCTAAGGGAAAAAGTGAAGAGCAGACTTTGTGGAGCCTGGAATAATTTAAACCTGTGTTAGGCGCCGCTGCCCGACGCTGCTCAGTGCGCAAAACCACGCAAAAAGAGAGTTGCAGGGTTTTAAGAGAGATAGCTCAAGGTGTTTAGAATTGACCCAAAATGGCCAATAAAACTGCAGCTTCTAGGCAGTAACCACTCTTCCAGGGACAGGCAAGCTGTTCAGTGTTAACCACTCCCACTGGTGAACACAGAGACTTCCCTTTAGCCCAAGCAAGAACTGGCCTTCTAGAAACTTCCAAACAGTTCAGAACAGCAAATCTGTAACAACTTTCTTAACTTTCAGAAAGTGGGAAAAAAGCAAGATTGTTTTTGTTTTTTTTATTTCTTTTTGTTGTAGTTTAAAGGTAGCAGAGATACACAAGCAGCAAAATAATCACAACAGTGCAATAAATGACCCCACATTTGAGTGCTTGGCCAAAATCAGGTAAAATGCAGTTTTTAGAGAAAAAAACGATTTTAAATTAAGTGCAACACAGGAAATGCAGTAAACAGACTCTAGATGTGTTCCAAGTACTGTTACTGTTAAAATTATTGAAGACTGAAGTCAGAAAATAATGTCAAAATTTTAGTTTTTCACTTTATATAGGTTCATAGGTTGGTACTAGGCTATCGGCCCTAAATCCTATACAAGCCTAGCCATAACAATTCCCTGGATATTTCTTCCCACAATATTTACTTCTCTGGACCCCTGTCTAGCAATGCGACTGACATGATCCCCGGGATGAATTTCCTATCTTCCATCCAATCATCAAGGTTCCTTTTGAAGAGGGCCAAGGAGGCGCTCTGCTTGACGTGTATGGGCAGTCTATTCCAGAATATGGGGAGTCTCTGAGTCAAGAACCTATCTCTCCAGCATGTTTTGTTCATTGTGATGACAAGGTTTAGATCCCTGGAGCATGTGGCTCTGAGGGATTGGGATTTCTTTAAGTGGAGCATGTCCAACAGCTCAGGGTTTGACATGGCCTTGTATGTTAAGCAGAGATCGCCTCTGAGTAGACGATATGCCACAGAGTATAGCTGGAGTTTTTTAGATGGTCAGCATGTGGCATTTGCTTTAGGCCTGTGATTCTTTTAGTGAGGTATTTCTGTGGCCTTTCCAGCTGTTGCAGATGTCTTGTGAGGTACATACCAAATGGGGCATTATACTCTATAATGGGTCTAATGAGGGATGAGTACATTGGGACAATGACCTCCTTTTTTCTGGATGAAAATCCCTTAGTGATGAGGTGTGCCACATAGAAGGATTTCCTGACTGTTGTGGTGATATGGTTATCGAAAGTGAGACCACTGTCCACCTGTGTCCCTAAGACTCTCACCACACTTTCAATGTTTAGTGTACTGCCACCTATGTGGTAATTCATGGGTACATGTTGTTTTCCAAAGTGGATAACTATACATTTCTTGGCATTACGCTTGAGCCCATGGCTCTGGCACCAGGCATCTGTTTTTGTAAGGCCCTTTTGTAGAATATCTGAATCATTTGGGGATGCAATAATGGCTCACAGTTTGCAGTCATCTGCAAACTTTGTTAGCCAGAGTCCCTTAGTGTTGGCCTGTACTTCAGAGAAATAGATGCCAAACAAGAGTGGTCCCAGGACTGAACCCTGAGGTACTCCACTTGTTACTTGTCTGGAGCTGGATTTGGAGTCGGCTACTTTTGCATTCTGTGTTCTGTCAGTAAGCCAGTTGGCAACCCATCGAGTGACGTAGGGATTTATGCCCAGCTTAGTAAGGTTTTCTATGATTTCACAGTGGGGGATGGTGTCGAAGGACTTGGTGAGGTCCAGATAGGTTGTGTGGACTGCCTTATCCTCATCCACAGCTCTGGAGACTGATTCAAAGAAGTCAATCAGATTCAGGAGACAAGATTGGCCCTTCACAAACCCAAACTGGGTGGGGTCCAGTGTTTGAAGGTTGCCAATGTCTTTGTTTATAAGTTCCATGATAATGCGTTCCATGCCCTTGCAGATCAGGCTTGTCAGACTAATGCGATGATAGTTCCCAGGATCCAAAGTGGATCCCCCCTTGTGGAGTGGGATAACTGTAGCTGTGCGCCACTCAGTGGGCACGAAGCCTGAGGTGAGGCTATGATTAAACATGACACTTAGGTGAGGTGCCAGTTCATTTTGTAGTTCATGTAGTACACAGCCTGGGATGTCATCTGTCCCATGGATGCTGTATTTTTAGCTTTGAAGAGGGCAGTTTCTACCTGTGTGGCCATGATTATCAGAATTTGTCAATCTTTTGGTATTCAGATGGGCCCTTTAGGGGGTGAGAGGGGGGTGAAGTTGGCACTAAATCGATCCGCCAGGATATTGGCAATATCCTTGCAATCAATATATTTAATGCCATTCTGTTGTAGCTCAGAGCAGATCTGAACATTATCATTTAGATTCTTGACATAACTATAGAATGCCTTGTGGCTGTTTTTGGAATCTTTGGCAATTTTATTTTCGTAACTAGCTTTTGAGGATTTTATGAGGGATCTCACGTTCTTACTGAGGCTGGTGATGGATTTTTTTGCATCCTGGGATTTTCCTCTTTTCTGCAACAGTTTCTTCCTTCTGTTGTATGGTTTGTTTATGGCAGGGGACCACCAGATTGTCTTCCTTTTTTTTGGAGAAGAGCATCTTGGTTCTATTTGGGATGGCACGATTCATGCATGAGTGGATGTGCTCGTACAGTGCCTTAGTGTAGGATTCTGCAGTCAAACTTTCAGGTCCTGTCTGCATGGGTGTCATGAAGTTTGTCACTTCTGACTTCAGTAGCATGAAGTTGGATTTGAAGAAGTTTTTTAAGGAGGTTTCCTTACTGGGGGGTGAGGGTGGCATGTGAATGTCAAGGGTGATTTGCTTATGGTCAGACCTGACCAATGAGGGGGTGACCACTGGTGTGGAGCATCTATCTCCCATGTTGGTAATGACTGTGTCTAGGATATTGGGAGCCCCTGGTGGGACAATGGATTAGTTGATCCAGGGCATTGGAATTTATGAATTCCAAGAACCGCTGGGAAAAGGAGTTGGTACCAGAATAGTTTTCCCAGTTAATGGCAGGGTAGTTGAAATCACCCAGTATTAGAGTGTTTGGTTGTATCTTAATATTTTCCAGTATGTTTAGAAAGGTGTAGTGAGAATCGTGGGGCATGGTGGGGGATCTGTAGCAAGCTACAATTTGGATTGCAGTCTTACCTAGTGTTAGTTGCACCTGGAGAATTCAGATGCATTGTGTTGGGCAACTAACCTGGAGGTGTTAATATCCTTGGTGAATATGGACACTCCTCCACCTTTAGGGTTTCGATCTTGGTTTTGTGGCCAGAAAGTGTGGTAAGAGTTGTAGCCCGGTATTGCAGGGGTGCTCTCTGGAGCCTTGAACCAGGTCTCAGTTACTGCACAGATATCAATGTTCTCCATTTTTAGGAGTGCCTCAAGAGAGTGCATTTTGAAGTTTAGACTTCTAGCATTGAGTAGCATTACCTTCAGATTTTGCATGTTTGTATCTGTTACAGTGGTGGTTTTATCCTTTGAATCTTGCCTAAAAAAGGCACTATAGGGGCGGCAAGAACTTTAGCCAGTAACCTGAATCCCAGGCTTGACAGGTGCAGACCATCTCTGGCAAAGCATCGTGGTTTGTCGATCATGACATCCCAGGCAGACAGATACTGGATCCCCTTTGAATGACACCAGAAGCTTAGCCAATTGTTGAAGTCAATCATTTTGTCCTTATACTGTGGTATCATTCTGGGTGAAGGTAGGATGCTTCTCAGGGCTAGGGTCATACCTGCCTGGGCCACATGATCCAAGAGCTCTTCCATGTCTCTTTTCATGCAGTCCAGGGAGGTACGTCTCAAGTCATTCACTCCAGCATGGAGAATGACAGAGTCATATTTGTACTTGTTGTGGAGTGACTTAACTGCATGCATTATGTGGCGGATCCTGGCGCCCGACAGGCAGCTGACTGTACTTGGGTACATTGTAAAGTGTTAGGTGTGTTGCTGGGTGTGGCAATGGTGTTTACACTGGTGTTGTGTTTGGTGTGTCACTTTGGTTGTGAGTGTGTGGTTTTTTGTGTGCAGGTCTATGTTGCTTGGTGTCACTAGAGTTGTGGTTGCTTAGGGGCTGATAATGTTAAGGGCCTCTGTGTATGTGGGTGTGTGTGTATGTGGGTGTGGGGGTGTGGGTGTTGGTTTTTGTGTTATATTGAGTGCAGGTGTTAACCTTCTCCTCTTGATTGCATAGCACAGTTTTGGCTGTTTTGTGCTTTAGCTGTGGGTTTCCAATGTCCAGGGTTTTGCTCTCTGTGTGAGTGTTAGGTGGTAGGAGGAGAGAGGAAAATGTACAGTGTGTGCTTGATGCAGCATTTTTGCAGTATGCCCACAACCACACAGGGTTCCAGGACAAGTATCCAGAAGCTGACTGTCCTTGGACATGCCTGTTTTTTAGTGATTTTTTGTGTTATAAGAGCTGTTGCAGTTACTTTTTTTATTTTTGTAGCATGAGCTGTTGGAATTACCCCTACAATTAATTTCTCCTTATTGCAAGAAGAGTTGAGTGCGTTGTTTCCTAGTGCTTTCTCTCTGCTTTCTTTCAAGGTGCCTGGGCTCTAGGTCTAGATTTTTTAGTCAGTACCTAGTTCCACAGCTAGAGCTACTAAAAATTTGAAAGGGGCATCTTGAGCAAACTTCTTTCTGGCACCTGGAGTAATTTAACTGTAGCTGCTGTGTGCTGATCCGCAAAATGTGCAAACACAAAGCAGTCTTTTAGAAAGTTGAAAGGATGAAAATCAGTCCAAAAGGCTAATAAAATAACAAATAATTCCGCAAGCTGGAGAAACTCTAGTGTTAGAGTTAGAGAGTTGAAAAACCCCACTCCCACTGGTAAGGTACAGGCAATCCCTCTTCACTCTACCACAACCAAGGTCTGCATAGCACAGAACAAAAAAAATAAAGTCCTGAGACAAAGCCTCCGGGGTCTATGGAAAGGTGGAAAGGTGAAAAACAGCAAACAAGACAAGATTTTTTTTTTTGTTGTTGTTAAATTTTGCTAAACAATGCAATAATAAAATAAAATAAACAATAAACACATAAACAGGTTAAACAAACACAGTAAACAACAGTAAAATACAATTAAAACTAAGTAAAAAAAATAATATAATTGAAGCAAATGAAGCAAAGCAAGTGCACAACTGAAAAGTGATTTACTTTTTAAAAATAAGCAAGGCAAGTGCAATAAGTAACTACATATACAGAAGTAAGAAGCTACAACAGAATAGCAGCTATGCAGTGCAACCTAGACACACCTGCAACCTAGAGCACTTGAGTTGTAGCAATAATAATAAAAAAGCAATAAATATATATAATATATATATATATATATATATATATATATTTATATATATATATATATATATATATATATTTTTATTTATTTATTTTTTTTTGAAAAAGGGAAAAAAAGAAGGCCTTTATAAATATACTTTATAAAAAAAACGACTTATTCTATCAACCTGTAATTCTATCAACTTTTTTAAATTTTTTACAGCAATATTTAAAAACTATCCCCATTTTTTTTCCTTTGGTCTGTCCCTTCACTATGGCCTTTGTCTTCCAGATTCTTTGCTCTAAGAGGCTGAGAGGTATGATTGTAATCCAAAGGAATACTTCAATTACCATTGCACTCAATTACTTTTCATACTATAGAAAAAAAAAAACAAGGGTACTTTCTCTACTTTCCAATCACAAGCATACCCACATGTAGATTACCACAACTTACAGCCCTCCGCCCTCTTTTGTCTGTTTTACATAAAGCCCTACAACATATGTTTCCTAACGTTATACATAACAACACAGGTATTCTTGGTGATTTCAATACATTTGCTGTTGGGAAAGACTTTCTACCTCTGAAAAAAATGTTACATTAATTTAGTCAGGTCCACATAATACAGGCTCCTACCCAAACCAATACAAAGACTGGTTTTGCCTCCACACTTGACCTAATTATAACCAACATACAAATTTGGTGCCGTTGCACTGAAATACTGCCCAATGCTCTTAGTGCCTATTCACATTAAATCCATTTGGTCATTCAGAACAAAAAAAAAAAAAACTCTTCAAATAACTGAAGGAAGACCTTCCCCTAATAATAAGCTACCAAATCTCAACACCTACTCAGTGGTATATTTTGGAATTCACGTATACCATGTCTGAACCCAGCTCTACTTTAGATATTTTTCAACACAACATTGAACACAATTCAGGATACACTGTACCTCCTTACAAAAAGAAAGCATGGAGCACACACTTTCCCATTGCTTTCAGCCAATATTAAAAGTAAAATTAAAGCCAGAGAATCAGCCTGGAAGGACTTGAAAATGAACCTTGTCAATATGACACTAAAACATTTCAGAGTTTAAGGAATGAAACAAGAATTGCAAAATAGAAACAGGAAACACGCTATTCTAGATCAATCTGTTTTGGAAAGAAATAATGCATTTAACAGGGACATTAAATAACTTTTCCACTACTAAAAATGAATCAATAACATTCAATCACTCCACTTTTGATAATGATTTTTGATGTTCCACTTTAACCAACATAATTAAATTCTTTCTGCCCCATTAGCAAGGAACAAGAACATTCATCATCTGATGTATACCCTCTAGCCTCTTAAGCAACAACCTTCCACTTATCTGAAATATCAGTAAAACAGACCAAGACTCTGTTTATCAAACTCATCAGTTCTGGATCTAAATACAGCAAACTTCACCCTACTTTCCTAAAGTTTGCAACTGAAAAAAATCACAAAGCTCCTTCCTCATATCTTTAACCTCATTTTCATCACAAGCATTGTCCCAGCAGCATTTAAGAATGCAAGTTATAAACCCCCTGCCTATAGTAATTTCCACTAATGGGCTGAAGGATTGTAGGTAGACTTGTTCATGCCCCATGTCTTATTACTATTGCCCCAGATATCCTCCCTCCCACAAATACCTAAAACTTGCAACTGAAGTTCTAGCGCGAGGAGTCTCTATATTAAGAAATCTCTCCACAAGAGAAGGCTATGTGCCCACTTTATGGAAACAATTATACATTTTTCCACTACACAAAGGATGCAATTTAACCTACATTTCCAAATACAGATCAATCGCCATGCTGTCACCATTATCAAAACTATTAGAAAAATACATACACGATCAACTCCTTAGCTTTTTACTGGATAAGAATGTCTTGTCATCTCCTCAACATAGCATTCATCTACATTCCAGCACCACCACTGCTTCATTTAGTTTTGCATCCATCATAAATTATGACAGAAATAAAGGAAATCTAATATATGCACTTTTCATAGACCTTACAAAAGCATTTGACAAACTCCTATACACTACTTACTCGCAATATATCTGCTCTTGGACTTCACACCTCTTCTCTTTCATGGTTTGAAAGCTCTCTCACTGAAATATCCCAGTCTGCAAAACGGATCAACTCCTTCTCATCTTTCCTACCTATATCTGTGGGACTTCCCCAAGGCTCCATCCTTGGCCTACTTCTTTTCAGCACATTTATAAATGACCTTCATAAAGCTACTAAGCAGGCTACTACAGTGCAGTATGCTGGCTATTCTGCTCTTGTGTGCTCTGCTATTAATATGGACAAACTATAACAGATCACACAATAGTGTCTTACATCCATTGAGACCTGGCTCTCTAAGTCTCAACTCTTTCTAACCCTCCAAAAAAAATCAAAATTAATAGTATGCTTTCCCAAGCAACACTGCATACTAAAACCCCAGTTTATAATAACTTCTTTAAAGAATGCCAACATAGAATTAATTCCTTGCACAAAATAGTTAGGGATTATAATTGATGAAAACCTAAAACCTGATTTTCACACAAGGGAAATATTTAAAAAATAAAAAAACTGACTAAAAACTTAGAGCTCTGTACAGAATCAAACCTTATCTTACTTCTGCAGAAAGATACAACTAGCCTCCTCCCTGTTACCTGCAAAACTGGTCTACATTTCTCATATACTGAATATCTTGTGTAAGTTACATTATCCCTCACATTAAGTCAATGTTACAACAAAGTAACTAAATTCACTACTAATCACCACTACAAATCCCACCACTATCTCACCCTTAAACAACTCTCCTGGCGCGAACTACCACACTACTTAAACCTTGTGCATTTAGGACTGGCACATAATCTCATCAATAACCCTAATTACAGCCCAGCCCTACCAAATCTATTACAATCTTACCGAGCAAACTGGCCGCAGTGTTCCACCGAACAAGCTCTTCTTCAAATCTCTAAGACTCATAACTCAGCTGGAAACTCGCTTTACTTTTTCTTTATTGCCAAAATGTGGAGTGCCTTACCCCTTACCCCTAACCCTACCCCTTCAAACAAATTCACAATAACAAAAAAAATCCAGCTCAAAAATAAATTTTAGATAAAGGGCTGTCTTCTAGATCTAATCCTGGATAAATTTGCATACTCTGCCTTCACTAACCCCCCCTTACCCACCTTTCACTTCACACTCCCCTATTTTGTTTTTCACCAGTTCCTTACTTTTCTACCAAATTAGTTTCTCATCTACATTCTTAGTTTCTCTCTAAGCCTTCCTACAATAGCCATCCTAATCATGTGTGCATATAGGCAGTATACACAACAACCTTTCCCCTCTACTTATACTATATTATATTAAACTACAAACAGTGCTGTGCTAGTTAATTTAAAAAGTAATAAGTTACTATTAATAGTTACATTTGTAATAGTAATATGTTACTGTTACTTATTACTTTTCTCAAAAAGTAATATATTACTATTACTTGTTACTAACTAAATAACTAGTTACTGATGAGCTACTTTTACATAAGTATAGTTTATCAATTCTCATGTTCAGATTTACTCACATAGTACTTATGTGTGAGGAATGCATGCTTACTGCACATGAATATGAGTGTATTAAATTTGTATACACAGTGTTACAATAATGATGAATAGTATTTTACAGTTTACAAAATCCCACAGGCTAGTCTTTATGGTCAGAGAGTCACAATGTAATACTTAAACCAAATTATGCACAGCTGGCCACACAAGATCCATAACACGTTACAACCCATGAAATTGTCAGCAATGTACATTATGCTAATCTTCTAAAACAAATGCTGAGGATGCAAAAATGCTTACAGAAAATGTCATATAAGTCTAACAAGACTGTTAACACAACATCAACCAAAATATCACTTTATATAACTATTCACAATAACTACACATTTCTGTTGGCTCGAAGAAGGAGCAACTTTACAAAGTGTTCATCAATGAGTCTATTTCTTCTTGCAGTCAGCACTTATCCACCAAGACTGAACAAGCATTCCGCAGATGCACTAGATAGCACAGCTGTATTAGTGTTCAGAAATATCTTCTTGACTATAGGGTAATTGAGAGGAGATATTTCTCTAGAAGGGTCAGTCAGATACATGCCCATCTGAGAAGATATGCTGACATTGGCTGGTGTCGACTCTTTGAAGCTGAAGAAGCTGTCTTTGGCAGTTAATACAGAAGCTTCAGATGACCCATGTGCAGGTTCATTCAATGTCTGCATGGCATCAAGGAGCAGAGCCTTGCCTCTGAGTTTCTGCTTTTCAGTGTCCATCCATCACAAACAGAACTGTGGCTACGCTAGCCAGAGTGAGGTCTTCACACTCCAGAAGGTGATTGAACTGAGCCTCAATGCCTTTAAGAAGAGCATCAACTATTGGCACAACAAGCTTCACAGACTGCCTGACTTTGGACAACTTGTTTTTCAGGCACGTAATGGTGGGGATTGGGATTTCCATGAAGCTGTTCAGCTCTGACTGCAGGATGATCAGAGCCATTGTCAGGGGCTGTATTGCTTGCACAAACTCAGCAACAAAGGTAATTTCTGCAGGCCTGAAGATGTCAATTCCAATCTGTTCACATATCTCATTCATTTAGCCTTCACCCTGAGTTGCAATGAGATGAATTCTCCCCATCGCGTAGAAAGTGGAATTCCATTGTGTCACATTGGGAATAATCAATGTCAGATCACACTTATTTCGAGCCACCTCAGCAGCTTGGGTGCTGTGACTAGTCTTGTTCCAAGCAACATAGCATTTGGCCATGGTGCTTCGCTGATCTTTTTATACTGTGCATCATTACAAGCAGATCCAGCATCTTGCATGGCAACTAGAGTCAATGTGTGCTGCACATCTAAGACGTGGAGGCAGTGAATAGGTGTTCTTGTTTTGTTCTGACTGACTCAGCACAGCTGTCACTGTTGTAAATCACTTCATCAACATCATCTTCATCTTGGAAAAGAATGCTTGTAGTCTCAAATCTTTCACATTCTGAAAAGACAGTGAAAGCCTTTACAAAATTGCTGCCATTGTCATTAATTGTTGCACACACCTTTTGATCTTGTACTTGATGGGAATGCTCTCAAGAGTCGATGCTGTGAGATCATATGTATGCTTTCCCTGTAATCTGCAGCATGACAAAGCAGTTGACTTTCTTTGAAGTGCGTCACAGTCAATCCAGAGGGCGGTAACACCAAAGAAACTATGATTCTGATGGGTCCAAATGTCAGCCGTAGTGTGCTGCATACTATCAACATTCATGCTGGAAGGAGCTGCAAGCATGTTCTTGTCATTCGTAAGCATATTCGTGTACTTTTCTATAAGATCATATATCTGACAAATCTCTGTGTTTTTGCTTAAAGTTAAATCACTGTCTCAAAGTAAAATCTCACTGCATCATTATTAACAGCACACACGTTTGTCTTTTATCACCTCATCTCTCAGATCACCAAATCTGCACGTTTTTGACTTGTTTCATAAGTCAGTTATATACGCTGCAAAAGTTTCACCAGGCTTTTGTTCTCTTTTGTAAAATAGTGCCTTTCCACTATAATATTTGTTTGAGGGTTGCACATTTCTCTAAATTTACGTTTTAAGCACTCAGAGTCTTCCTACGTTTGAGCTTGTATCACAATATGTCAGCCTTCCCCCTTCTCTGCATAAACAGCAAGTGCATACACAAATGAATGTTCTCTCTCAATGGCTTCTGAACCAGTTACATTGAGCAGAATAAATACTATGTACGTGCGTCTTTATCAGAAAAAGCAGCCTGTATGAAAATATCATATTCTTGCTCAAACACTCTCCAGTTTTCAGCAATATTATTATTGAACACAAGCGGATCAGGTCTGTGAAATCCCTCTGCTATGCCAAATAAGTGTCAAATGCACACCAAGTACTTGTAATTATATTCAGCTGTACAACAGACTCTTTGAAATAACTGTACTCTTTGAAAATATTGTACTGTAATACTGCACACACTACCAACACTTTGCACACTTTATATATTTTGAATAGCTTTAGTTAATGTGAAAAAGTAGTACATTGTGAAAAAAATACATTTATTTTTGTCTTTTTTGAACATTATATATGACTCTGAAATTGTTTCAAATGTTTTCAGAATTATTTCAAGTACTTTTTTCAGTATGTCGCAATTTTGAACATGTTTGGAATGCTTTGCTTTATATTCATTGAGGAAAAAAATCATTTAAATGAGTTTAAGAACCTGGAAATATTTTCTGACCTGTTTATGAGTTGTTTGCAGTCATTTCAGCCACTCTTGTATATTCCTCCATTTCTGACTGTGTACCTCATTGTTTTAAGAAGTTTTGACTTTGGATCCCATTCTGAGAACATGTCACTCATCTTGTGTATTAATATAAGATGACAAGGCTTGAGTGTTCATTTAAGATATTTATTACACACAAACACATCAGGATGAATGACTGGAACTTAAAACTTAAGTGAACTACCTAATGACTGCTATACACATACATGCTTTCACTCCAGCTGCTTACACAAAATGGCACTCTGCTTGCACGTGCTCAGTACTTTTTGTGCATGTGGGCATAAACTACAGTGCCTTTAAAAGTACAACACACACACTATGATCTACACTCCCTGTGTTCGAGTGGGTTTCATCAGGGTGTTCTGGTTTCCTCCCACATTCCCAAGACATGCTGCAGGTGGATTAGACATTCTAAACTGAATTTAGGTGTGTGTGTGCATCCGTGTGCCTTCTGAAGAAGGTTGAACGCTGGGCTGGCAACTCAACAATGTAAAACTCCACTGCCACTTGTTCTGCAGACTGATGATTGACCATGGTGATCCCTAACGGGCACAGCCAATAGGAGAAGAAGAAGAAGAAGAAGACTTGTCTTTATATCTAGAGTCACAGATGATAATTAAACCAAACCAGTCAACAGCACAAGACCTATAAAAACCTATCACATTTTGTCTATTTTCAGCAACTAAAAATCGAAACCTGAAAAGAATTTTAAATAGAACATAAGAAAATATTGTCAGGATAAAAGTCGGTTGATCATAGATCCAGTTGAAGCATCCTGCTTGGTGCAGTGGGTTGGGGCATCGTGTGCTCAACTGATGAGTGATGAGTTTGATTCCAACTGATGGTGGTATGAGAACCAATGCCATTTATTATACTGCAAGGGAAGGATATGATCTCTGGCAGGCTAGAATTGTCCAGTGTTAGGGGATATTTTAGTGGGTAGGAGTCCCACAGTACCAGAGCAGGGCTGTAGTCTGGTGATCATTAACTTTCACCTCCTTGCAGTGCTAAAAATATTAAGTAAATTTTGCTCCAGATTCATTCTATTGATCTATTATAAATGCTACATGTGATGAGATGTGCCAACATTATGTTGAATTTTTTTATCCAGATTGCCACTTCAAAGTGTTTATTACTTCCTAACATCCGAGTATTATTACTGTATAGGGACCCCGGAAGTTTTACATCCCATTTTAGAAGGCTATATCACCCACGTTGAGAACCACTGGTTTAAGCAAAAGTAACTCAAAAGTAACTCACATTTAAGTTACTAGTTACTAAAAAAAGTAATATATTACTATTACTAGTTACTACTTTGAAAAGTAACTAGTTACATTACTAGTTACTAGAAATTGTGATATATTACAGTAATATGTTACTTATTGTAATAGATTACTCCCTTCACTGACTACAAATAAGTACAACTCTCCTGCTACATGTTCTGACTATATTAAAAGACATCCAGGATCTGTAGTACATCTCTGTTTCAGCCATTAACAGCATGCACTGATATGGCAATTGCAAAAAGTAAAACTACATATAATATTAAGCAAATCTGTGAATACTATCCAGTAATCCAGGTTATGTTTAAAAGAAGATAGTGAGTTGCTCCTCTTAACATACAAGGGATATCTATTCCAAAAATTTGGTAGGTGCTGGGGGATAGAACTTTCCCTCTGCCATGTTTTGTTAATTTCGATATGATGATTTAGTTCCTTGTTTCTAGTATTGGTGGAACCAACTTGACTTGCAGAAATACAAGTTATTCAAAATAACTGAGTCTCTTATGGTGTAGTAAGCAAGGCAGAGATCCTCTATGAATAACCTGTAAGACATTGAATAAATGGATATAACTTTCAACTTCACTCTCTGTTGGCTCCATTGCATTATTCTTACAGTGCATACTCCAGTGAACCCATCCATCATCAGTTCTTCCAGGCCCTCACCTTACCTTTGGACTGTCTCTGATTCTGGGCCTGTGGCTGTGGAGACCATAAGCACATCCAGGGGAGTCTTGCATTAATGTATCATTCAGGGAATTCTTTCTTTATAATCTCTCCCTAGTTTCCCATCCTCACCCCCCCCCATGTTGCCTATGTACATCTAAGGGCTACTTCTCTCTTTGAGCCATGTCAGAACCTCAGACACCCATGCCTCTAATCAAACCTGTGAAACCAGGGACATATTTAGGCCTTTAGCCCACTATGCTGCTATGCCCACTATGCCACAGCATTGCCTGAGCTACCAGCCTCTCTTGATAACTCAGGCAGTTTAAGTCTATGATCCTTTGGATTAGGAACATTAAAGGTCTTCTAATTATTTGATTTGTTGAGAAAGATGAATCCTGAATAGGGTATTGTACTCAGTAATTGGTCTGATTGCTATGAGTATGAGGGAGTAATTACTTGTTTAGACTGTGAAGATTTATATTTTTTTACAATTTTTTCATATTGTTTTTACAAAAGAACCTGAAGATATTAATTTTGAAATTAGTTGTGCTAATTAAAAGAATTCTCTGATATCCACTGTTGCATGTTGGCCAAAAGAAAGAGCATTATGAACCCATGTGGCCAGGTCTCTGACTAGTTCCTTCATTTTGAGTTGTCTACATAGTATGATAAGGGGAGGAGTTATTTGGCAAAAGTGACAGTGTAACCCATTTTAGCTTTGAGTTTGAGCCCAATTTTAGTACACCATGAAATTTAAAGTGCAGTTCAGGCTGGAGGGGTTTGGTGTCAGAGACTGACTTAACAATAGTCATCAATTTGCAGCCATTAGCAAACACTGCTAGCCAAGCATCTTGACTCTTTGCCTGGAGAGATCAAAAGTTCATAGGGTCATAGGAAATTACTAGGTGAACAGCTTATTGGCACTTACAAGTCTATTCAGTATAACCCAAGTTTATCGGTTCCCCTTTATAATCTCGAAATACTGAAATCTCGAATTTCAGTATCTTGAAACATAAAGGAGAATGTTCAAAATCCCAAAACCCCAAAACCGCAAAATTGAAAATCGCGAACACTTACACACCACACACCACATACAATGTCCTACCCACACTACATGCACAAACAACACAAATCAACACACCTACACTACATATAAGCAGGGGGCAACCCCCCCCTGCAGCCCCCATGTGGGAGGTTGTGCCCCCCCACTTATATACACTAACTCTGAGATCGTACAAACAGGAAAAGACAGCAAACTCACACCCAGACATTCCATAATCCCTCACACACAGACGCACACATCATAAATATGCAAACACCAATACATCCAACACTTATACACTCATACTTTCACCTGCCTACCCAAACCCATACAAACAACTTACAATCACACTCACATACATTCAAACTCCCATCCAAAACCCTTACAAAACACTCACTTACCTTAAATTGCACCTAAATTCACACGCGACACCGTACACCATCCACAGAAAACATCGGACGTAGTGAAGCGTAAAGCCATAACCGCAAATTTGAGATATTCAAATTCATGATTATGCACTTTCATTATTTTAAAAATTCACCCTTATGGTCACAGGATACTGAAATTCAAGATTTCAGTATTTTGAGATTATAAAGGGGAACCAATTTTACCCAATATATGTCCCCTAGTGGCAAGAGGATGGCATGGATTTGTGCCTGTGAATTGAATATCTTATAGATTGCCCCTGTCCATAAGGGACAAAGACACTAGCCCAGATGTGAATTTGCAATTCCCCATCCATTGACCTAAATTACATTTGAAGAGGGCCAGGGAAGAGCTATGCTTAATATGAACAGGAAGCCTGTTCCAAAGAAAGGTCAGTCTCTGTGACAAATATCTGTCTCTCCAGCATGTTTTGTTTGAGTTGCTGACTAAGTTTAGATCCCTAGATCAGGTGACCCTCATGCTTTTTGACTTGCATATTTGTAGCAGCTTCATCAGGGCTGTATTTGTGAGTGCCTTGTAGGTCAGGCATAGGTCACCCCTTAATAGTCAGAAGAAGACAGAGTAAAGAGATAGGACTTTTAGTCAATCCACATAGTTCATGTTTTTTACACTCCAGCTGCTGTAAGTGCCTACTCAAATACATTCCAAATGGCCCATCATACTCAATTATTCATCTAATGAGGACTGAGTACAGTGGGACTATAATTTCCTTGGATCTGGATGCCATACCTTTACTTATAATTTGTACCACATAAATGGACTTCCTCTCCACTGTGGACACATGGAGGTCAAAGTTCAGGCTGCTATCTATCTATCTATCTTTCTATTGATCTATCTATCTGTCTATCTATCTATCTAATCTATCCATCTATATATCGATCTCTCTATTGGTGTACCTAGACATACTTTTCCTCTCCTCTCACCTCTGAGTCTACTCTTCAGGGTGTGCTATTGATGTTGTGATTTACAGGAGTATTTAAATTTCCAAAGGGTATGATTGCATTTTTTCACATTTACTTTTAGGCCATGGTTCTGGCACCAATCATTTCTCTGAACTAGATCCTCCTGAAGGATTAAATGACTGCCCCCAGCTTGCAGTCATCAGCAAACATTGTCATCCAGACATCCAGACAATGCCTACATTAGCCTTGACTTCATAAAAGTATATTCTGAAAAGGAGTAGCCCCAGCACTGAGACCTGTGATGCACCACTAGTAACTGGCCTTTTGCCATTTCTGGATTCACCCACTTTAACCTCATGTCCTGTCCATGAGTCAGTTGTCTATCCTTCTGGTGATGAAGGGATTTATGCCCAGTTATGTGAGTTTATTTATAATACCTGAGTGGGGAATTGTGCCAAATACCTTGGCCAGGTCAAGGTAGGAGGCAAATAATGTTTTACCATCATCCATGGCCTTAGCAACTTTCTCCAAAATATCCACCAGATTCAGTAGGCAGAACTGCCCCTGACAAAACCAGACTGGGTTGGGTTCAGTGTTTGGAGGTTTCCTATGTCATTATTTATCAGGTCTATGAATATTCTTTCCGTGGCATTACATATAAGACTAGTCAGGCTTAATTGGTCTGTAATTTCCCATGTCAGTACATAGTTCCTCTTTATGCAGAAGGATGACTGTTGCTGTCCTCCATTCTTTTGGAACAAAGCCAGTCCAGTGGTTGTAGTGAAATAGAGATCCTAATGGGCCTGAAAAGTCCTGATGTAAGTTGTTTAAGTGTAAAGGCCAGAAATGTGAGATCCCAGCAGACAGACCCGAGGAACACTGCTGGCCACTTTCATACCTTCTGATGAGGCTCATGCAACTCAGTTTGGGTGGTCTCTGCCTTTCATCCAGTTTGCTAAACATTTTATCACATATGGATTGATTTTCAATGCATTTAGCTTCTGTGAGATGCCACCATTTGGAATGGTGTCATAGGCCTTGACTAGGTCAAGATACAGCATGTGTAACCCTTTCAAAGAAGTTTACCAGATTGATTAGACAGGGTCTACCCTTCACAAAGCCAGACTATTGGCCATCAAATTAAATAAGATTCTTGACATAATAGTGAATAAGTCAGTTATAATATATTCTGTGATTCTGCAAATGCGACCTGTTAAGACTGACAAGTCTCTAATTCCATAGAGGGGCATCATGATTGCAGTGGACCTTTCATCAGGGATGAAGACAATAGTGAAACTTAGGTTAAACAGTTTAAGGTGTGGGTCTGCATGGGCATGATTAAATTATGCAACCAGGTAAATTTTCAGGTCCCATTGAAGACATGCTACTGGTCTTGGCTTGCACTTTCAGTGAATGATCTTTAGATACAACTAGGTGACTAAGGTTTTAAGGTATTTTAAGCTTTTAGTTATAAGACTTGTAGTGAAATTGACTGAATTGTTTTGCAAAGTTGTTGATAATGTCTATGTTGTAAGACAAAGAGCCATCATTCTAAGTTCAGAGCAATGTAGGGTACTGCTGCTTAGTTTTTCTAACCTAGCTAAAGAAGGATTAATAATTGTCTTTGGCTTCAGAGACCAGCATATGTTCATGGCCTCTTTTAATGGAACTGATATTGTTTTTCTTTTCAGTTTTTACTTATGCTTTTGACATTTTTCTTGTGAGGAGGAGTTTTGGATCTTTTCTGTAATTTAAGGAGAGTCATTGTTTTGTTGTAGAGTTTATATATGGTAATAAACCCCTAGAGTGGCTTATTTCTGAATTTCCAATGAAATTTGGTTTGGTTCAGAATTGCTACCTATATGAATTTTTCTAAATCAGTGTAGCAATCCTTTGTAACACCTGCTGCTATATCAAATTACAGAACGGAGAAGTCAAAAGTGAATTTTGATATTTCATCAAAGAATAGGCCGAAGTAAACATTTTCTAATCTTTGAATTCAGAGGGTTTGCTGTAGGGACTTTGGAATTTTTAAGAAGAAACTCACAAGTTTGTTGTCAGACCACAGGGGAAGGAGATATCAGAGTACCAGAATGAGCGATATTTGTACAGATCATTTCAAGAATGCTATGTCCTGTAGTAGGTCTGTTTATAAATTGGTCAAGACATGTTTTTCTTTAAGTCTAGAGATCTGGGGTCACATTCTACTTCAAAAGTATAGGTGTCCCATTTATTGAACGGCAGTTAAAGTTACCAAAATAATGTTGTTTCTACAAATGGGGGATACTGAGGAATCTTTCTTGATCAGCAGGGAACAAAAAAAGTGTTCTGTATCAAATTAGCTGTTAATCAGTCTTATATAGAGTCATTTGTAATTCACCAAGTTCCATTTGTGGGGCCATAGGAATCTGTCTGGAGGTAATATGCTCCTTAAAGTGTGTAGGTCATGTTCTAAAGCAAGTGTTAAGTATTAAATCTTTGAAGATGAATATAATCTCAGTACCAGATAAATACTAAATTATACAGTTTTTGAAGTAAAACTTGGGTTGATTTAGAGTTCTATTTTTTAATTTTCCCAGAGCTGAAAATCCCTTTCATGACATCGTGAAAGACTGAACACATAATGCCACACTACCCAAGTAAATGTATAGAACTGCTGTATTTCCATGTGAATGCATCAAAAGAAGTGCCTTACTTCCTAGAAGGAGAAGCTGTCAACTATTTTTTGCAGATGGAACACCTCACACTGAAAATTAACACAGGATGATGCAGTATTGAAGCCACAATGTAAATAAAAACATGTCTTCTGTAGGTTATTTGTTACCCATGATGATTTGCAGTTGTAGGTAAATCAATGCTCAATAACAATTTGTGGATGTGGTTATACAAAGAAAAAAAAAAACAGTGAAACTAAAAAAAAAAAAAAAAACAGCACAGTATAATCTTTATTTTTTTGCAAATCACTTGCACCTTTATCCTGAAGAGAACAACCAGAAATTAGATTAAATGTAAAGCAAAGGCACTTGCAAACATGACCAAAGCAACACAGTTGCCATTGGTTCTAAAGTCATGAAAGGTACAAAACCCATGCTTCAGTAAGTACACAAGCATGGATATTTTCCAAACGCAGGAATGCCTGATGGTCAGACAACTTATTGTTTAGATATCTGGCATTAAAGAGAGCAACTTCAATGAGATCCAGTTTTTGGACTGATACATTACTTAAGATGAAATGTCGCTCAACCGGACTCTGCCTTAAAAAGGCATTTGGGGAAGCAAAGGCTTTAGACAGTATGCAGAGGCCTTGGAATGAGATGTGTAGGTCATCTTTAGAGAAGCAAGCTGGACTGTCGAGCATCTTCCGCCCTATTGACACATACTGAATCCTGCTGGAATGACACCAACTATTTAACTAATTATTGAAACCAGTTATGTTTTCTTTGTATCTAAGCATCATTCAAAGTGAAGAAAGGGCTCCACTCGGAAACAGTATTGTACCTGCATTTATAACATGCACAGAAAGTTCTGACATGCCATTCAGGGTGTTATGACTCACATCATTCACTTCCACATGAACCACTGCTATGTTCTAGTCATATTTGTCAGGAGGTGGGATTCTTAGTGTTATTGTAATGTCAGAAATCTTGCCATTTGGAAAACAGTCCACTGTAACCTCCTCCTTGTCCCATCTTGTGAGTAAAGAGACAGTTTGCCTCAGATTGAATCACTAGTCACTAAAAGTGTATTTTATTGCTGTGGTTCAGTGGCAGATTTGTGATATGTTTGCTCAATGTGACTTTTACTGTAGATATGCAGGATGTGGATGAGTGGCCTGATTTTTGCTGTGACATAATATTTTCATTTATAGGTGGCTTTGGGAGTGACAATTTTCAGCTTCAGTGTAAACTTATTTGTCACTGTTTTCAGCTTCAGTAAAAAATTATTTGTCATGATTAGTGAACAGTGATTGTGGAGGTATATGAAGCTCACAGGATAAGATTTTATGAGAGAGGGAAGCCTCCAGATTAACTAGGTGCTTAAACCTGTTACAGTTAGAATTACTAGTGTTGAGAGAGTAAGGCAGTTACTATACTGTCTCTGGAGACCTAGTGCTAAAAGGCTGGAAACAGAGGTGAAAATAGTGGGCTGACCTATGCAATTGAGATCTTAGGCGCTTAGGTAAGTAAATTTGATGCAACAGAGGGTGTATGCAGTTATGGCAGAATATGATAAATATATGGGAGGCTCTCCAGTGAATAGTAGTCTTGTCCCATATGTTACAGATTTTAAAAGTAAGATGGAAAAGAAGGGGTTAATACTTCTAGGTATTGCACTGTGCACTAAGCAAGCAGGAAGATATGAAGAAGATGAAAACTCAAGCTTAAGCAGTGAAAGGAAGGAACATTCCAGTTAGATCTTATATAGTGTTCACTACTGTAAGCAAATGAAATTAGTCTTGGAGGACCTTCCAAAGACAATTTAGTGGGAAAAACACAAACTGTAAAGATCCTACTCCCATTTGAATCGAAGGGCCATTACCATGGATAGTCCTCAGTGTTTACTCCAAGATACTCAAGTATTTACATTATTTTTGCATGCAATGTGGAACAATAGCTTCTCTTCATGTTTCCTGGGGATTGCAGATGAAAATGCCCTTATCACATAATATTACCCCTGTTGTTCATAAAGGATTACTTAATAAGGAACTTCACATTACTGGAAAACTGATAAAACCAGAATGATTTACTATTTGATCAAGGAAAATACAAGACTAAGAACATGAAGCTCATGTTTGACAAACAAAAATGCTCCCTTTTTTAAAAAAAATGACTTAATTATATCACACTAAGATAACAGCTCTCACATCAGATACAATGCTTATTCTTGACTATCATAAGTCTTACTTTAAGCATTTCAATATAGTGACTAGCAAATGCAGTCAATGGCTCATTGTGTTTTACAGGCTAAATATTACATAATCTCCTAAGCAAATCTAGTGCTTTTTAAGCAAAACATAAAACCATGTGTACACTAATTTCACTTATCACTGTTATCATTGTGCAATTCTACTTTATTATTCTTACAGAGTTACTAATGTCCTAAAAATATGAGGGTTACCTGAAGTTAATTATTTCCTGTAACTTTCCTTAAAGTATGGCCAACTATTTAAACTATCTCTTAATATAATTCTGAATCACTACAGGTATTTATCATAATATATGTAGGTAAATTGCCACTCTGAGTATTTCTGTATTTGAAGATTCTGTATTCTTTCCTGACTTCCATAAAGAGCACATTCTGATGCTACATCAGTAATTTATTATGACATGTACATCATGGAGGGCTTTCATTATGAGCAGATGAAAGTGAATACACCAAGGATCGGAATCTCCAAACTGCATTTGCCGAAAACGTCTTGCTCAAAAACATCAACTCCAAGGTCACACTCCTGCAAAAAGGAAATCATGTCTTGCACAACTCACCAACAGTGATTTCCCATGGAGGAACTCTGTTGGCGAGTTATAGCTCGGGCAGTCGAAATTTGCAAGGCCAATCTTCATTCACCAGTAGGCTAACCCATGTAAGAGCTCATGAATACGCTTCAGTTTGTCTTACCATTGCAATGAGATTTTTCTGTTAATACTTCCACAAAGAAACCAACTGAACACACCAAATTGCTAGGAGTGGAAATAGACAATAAACTAAAATTTGACATTCACATATCCATGACCATAAAAAAAGTCCACAAAAAACTAGGAGCGCTATACAGAAATAAGCAATTTCTCACCAAAGCAGCAAAGATTTCAGTAGCAAATTCCCACCTTATCTCCACCCTACTTTATGCCTCTCCAATATATACCAACCTAAGGCAATGTGATCTAAACAAGCTAGAGACCTGCTACAACAAAATCACCAAATTCTCCACAGGGGCATCCTACCAAGCCACCACTGTCTCTCACTTGCTGAACTGGGCTGGCTTGAACTCCCTCACCTCCTTCAGTGGTATCAACTCTCACTCGCCCACAAACTAGTAAACCATCCACTAAATGTGCCATCCCACCAGAATCTACTCAACTCTATCGCACCACCAGACCACTAAGATCCAGCAAAAAAATCACTTGCAGATCACTAAAGCCAATAACTCTGCTGTTGAAACACTATTCTCTTGCGCCATAGCCAAATTATGGAACTCACTCCCACCCACAATTACCTCTGTACCATCATGCACCCACTTCAAAACTTTACTAAAAGAGCACCTAAAAACATGCTGGCTATGCCCTTGCAACTCCCACTTTAATATCATCCACCCCATCCAACCACTTTCTTTCCACTCCACTAACTACCTTGATTATAGCAAGCTCAGATGCTCATAAGCCTAGTACTTATTATACAGCAGGAACTTCTCATTGTAACATTTGTTAATGTCTGTTATATACTTCACAGATAAAGATTCTAGTTATCTACTGATGTACTATGTTCTTCATCTGTAAATATGTTGTAAGTAATTGCTATGTTAAATTGTTAATCGCTATGTAATCCAGTGTAACTACTGTCTATTTATTTTACTATGGAGCTTTTCTCCCCGGGCCTCCGCTGAAAATGGACCTATGTCCAGTTGGACACTCCCGGTCAACAAATTTAAATAAATAAAATAAAATAAGAAATGATCTGGGTCAGTTTTAATTACTGGTTAATGCTTATTTAACTCATGATTAAAGAATTTTATTTTCTAACAAAACAAGACAAAATATTATAAAGCTCTTTCAGAAGTCAATTTAGTGGCTGTGAATAGTCTGCTAAACACTTTAAGCAAATATATATTTATAAAACATTTTAATTAAAACTTCAAAATATAACTGCAACAATGACACACTGCATATGATTACATTTAGAATAAGGTATCTGAGTATGTATCTCCATTCTTGTAATAAAACATGATAGCCAGGATTAACATTGCTGCTTAATTTCATTTTAAATGTATGTTTTATTTCAATTTATTTTATTTTTATTAGGCATCTTAGAAATAAATTAGGTCATTATATGATGAATGTATTTGCACTTATAGTTAAGAAATAAACAGAAAATATTTCTGGAGTCTGATTTTTCCTTCGCTACCTTTCAGAAGATGGACATCAGCTATATTTGTGTCTAAAATTCTTATTTCAAAGCTGAGCAAAGCGACATATGTCACTAGAATTCTGAGAGACAGATATTTTATACAAAATGATTCCATGTTTAACCTTTCTCACTCTCAATGTTATTGAAAAAAAATAGTTTAACTGCAGCCTCTAGACAATAATGTAAATAATGTTTTGTGACACAAGCAGAAATTGGATGATTCCCTGTACTGTCATTATTCTTTTACAAGCATTTCTCATAAATTGCACGTTACTATTATGCAGTTTTCAGAAAGATTGATACTATATCTGAGTTTCACATTCCCAAGGCAGTACTTTCAATCTGTAGCCTAAATTATATTGCTTTTCTACAAAGCAATACACAAATCTGAAAGCAGGGCAACAGAATTTATCACATCTAGGATATGTACTTATGTCAAAATATTATCCTGAGCAAGTCATAGAATAGATCACTTTGCTTATTTTATAAGACATACAAATATTACATCATAACTGATCTATACATTTTTATTCACATACATCAAAAATAAATCACAAAAAGAAAATATTTAATAGGGAATGAAGACCACTTAGTAAACATAGTCTGCTAGTTACTTCGGGAACAAGATAAAGTTCCAAATTAATGAACAGTTACATTTAATTTTATTCATATGATATATACAATCTTGAATTTATTTTTATCTTTGTTGTAAGACTTCTGAATTGAATCATCTATTTTCTAACTGCTACTTTCCCTCTTATATAATTTCTAAAAGCACTTCTTCTTTCGGCTTTTTCCTGGTTAGGGGTCACCACAGCGGATCACCTGTCTGCTCATGATTGGCAGTGGAGTTTTACAGTGTCGAGTTGCCAGCCCGGCGCCCAACCTTTCACAGAAGACACACACATGCACACACTCACGCCTAGGGCCAATTTAGAGTGTTCAATCCACCTATGGCATGTCTTTGAGATGTGGGAGGAAACGGGAATACCCAGAGGAAACCCACGAATTTCTAAAAAGCTGTAACTTTTTGAAATTCCAACCCCACCTTTCATTACCTTATGGTTACCCTTGTAGGTTTCCATCTTCTTGCTTGTCACCACTTTGCTACTTTACTGTCTGCTCCTTTTCTTCTCAGTGTTTATGACGAGCATCAGTGGTATTTGGATATCGAAACTCATAGTGGAGTATCCTATGGTCAGTATACTATCCTTCTTTTGCTGGACAAGCAGGACATTAATCCATGCAATGTTAAATTGCTCAGGTGAGTGCACATAGACAGAGCCATGTTGGCCTGCCATCCTTGTGACTTACAGTATATTAGTCACACATCCTACAATAGCTCTGGTTCAGCCATTCGGCAGCCTAGCACTACTTAGCACTACGCTTCTCATTAGCCATACTATTGTTTGGATGGACTGCTAGTGCCACTCATTGACCAACACATCTGATTATTATGTGGAAAATCAGTGAGGATTGAATTTGTTACATAATGACAGATTTTTGAGTTCATGTCCTTTAGAAAATGTATGGTAACACAAGACCTTTTATTCTAGCAACATTCTAGGTTTATAAGAGCAACATTTATGTCCATATTTTTGGAGGTTTGTCCCCCCATTACTTTTGGCTTTGTCCAAATTTTCTGTGCCAAGAAGTTGAGAATCATGCTATAAATCCCACCCTTGGAGTTATTGGAATAATTAAGTGCATTCTAAGATGATGTCCAGACACAGATGTCTATTAAAAATAACTGTAGGGATTTGTGTTTTAACAGTTTCACAGCTTCATTCCAGAATATATTCCTCATGAAACTTACATAAAATGCAGTTATGTCTGAATCCCTACACTTTTTTTCCTCTCTCATGAAAAAACAAAATTTAAAGTCCTCTCTCTTGATAATACAACCACTGAAGTCACATCTCATAGCAAACTATTATGGGTTATTGATGAGAATCTTAAATTCAACCTGCATATTCAAAATTGCATAAGAAAAACGTATCAAAAATTAGGGATGCTTCACAGATCCAAAAACTTTCTCACTGATGCAACTAAAACTAGACTTGCCAATACTTATCTCTTCCACATTCATCTTTATGGCACTCCCATCCTTATTAACCTCCAGGCTTCTCAAAAATTAAAACTTGAATGATGCTATAACAATTCTAAATTTGCAGGACATACCTCTTTCAGAACCCACCACTGTATTGCACTGAAATGCCTAAACTGGTTAGAACTGCCACATCAGCTAACATATATACATTTCTTACCACCCATAAAATTATCCAGTATCCAGTCCAGCACTAAAAACATTCTACAGAATTATGCTCTCAGATGGTCATTGCAATCTAGTGACTAAAACAGCTGTCTGTCTGCACACCTAAAATCTGCTGGGCATTGCCTGTACTCATACCAGGATGCTAAGGCCTGGAACTCTTTACCTGTAACCATCAGGTCTATACCCACCTTCCCATCTTTCAAAACCACTCTAAAAGACTTCCTAGCTAAAATCTGGCTTTGCTCTTGCTCAAAATCAGGATAAATTATATCCCTAAATGTGAACAATTGCCTTTTCAGTCCATATACCTCCTTACTCTCCCTTCTTCATTTACTTCCTTTCTACTATCTAAGTCTCTTTCCTGACTTTCTGCCTAAATATGCCATAAGCCTGGTTTCCCTCACTTCATATTGCAGTTTCTATTTGTGTTAGACTAACTTACCTTTAATTTCTCTACAAACTGCCTAAAACTTCTCTAATATTAAATGATTGCCATATACCTTGAGTCAGTTCTTAATCACTGTTTTTATATTATGTCTAATTTGTTATAATTATTTAAACTTCAGATGTTTTTTGTTTTATTTTTGAAGATTGTAAAATTATTGTTCTTAAAATGTTTTATAATAACTTGAAGCTTTTTTCTGAGTCTCCACTGAAAATGGATGTCTACCCAGTCGGACTTTCCCGGTAATCAAATCTCAGTAAATAAAGATATGGCTTTGTATTAAATGATTATATTCTGCATTTAGGCTGAACAATCTTAACAGTGTGTATTAGCCTTTACTGATACCTCTTTTACAGAACAGTGACTCTAGGCTCATTGTGTTATATGTAGCACTAAAGCTATGCTCCAAATTTAGGAAAATATGTAAGAAATGTGCATAACAAAACCTTGTTAAGCATATCTCACCACTGTTATTCTTTAGTCAGGCTAGACCATAATAGTAGCAGGTGTTTACCTCCATATAATAAAGGCAATAAGATAAAATAAGTTTAAAAGCTGTAATGTACTTTGCTGTCAGAAAACATGGACAAATTAAGTGTTCAATAAATTTCAAAGCTTTTTATTCATCAGAGCAGTGGAAGATCCATATGTACAAGGATTTATGATTATGTGTTCTCAGCATGCATGTCATGACTCACCTCTTGAAATTTACTTTGATACCATCACAAGATGAAATTCTTAATATCTGTGCATCGAATGCACACACAAAAAAATCTTGATTATAATCAGAGGCCCTATAGTGATCATCTATATTATACGCATCTTCAGAAATGAACTTGATTAACACTTGCACTTGATTTGTTTTAGAAAATGTGACCATTTGCTCAGCCCCTGTGTAACATTCTCACAACATCTGTTCATCTTCCACTTGCAAAATATGCATGACTGTTCCTGTAACTCTACTGCTGAACAGATCATTTGCAGAATACAATATATGCTTTGAATTCTATGACATGTATGCATATGTAGTGGGCTAATAAACTTTACTGCCTCTGAATACATGTGTTATTTCCTTACTTAAGTTTATATACTTACTTTATTGTCAGCTAGGTGGACTGAGCACCTGTGGATATTTTGCATTTACGACTCATGCCAAAGACATAAGTCAACATACAGAGTATCATGGTTATTGCACATAATAAACAGCATTTGGACAGAGGTCAAATAAAATAGTAACAATATATACTCTAATTTTAAAACTCAAGGGTTTAAAAATGCAGTGATACAGGATTAAATAAAAATTTCACAAATGGCATCTAAAATTTTACTGAATCAATTCATATGCAAATAATACTGCATTTTATGTATTTTATGTCTTTTAAATGCATTATAGAAGTGTCTCCTAGGTTTGTAATTAAAATGGGATGATGAGTTGTGTGCCAACGATAGTACGTGTGCACCTCATGGACATGCCAGATTGACCAACACTGTTTGCAATTTTTACAACCATGAAGTGCAACAGTAATAACCTCTCACATAGAACTTACTCTGGAAATATAAGTTAGCATGGACATGCATGTCTAATTCTGACTATTTAAAATGCCAACTAATATCTATGAAGTTAATGACTCTGTAACATTCTGCATGCATTGCAATTAACAAGATAAAAAGTGTTAGTAAAGTAGAACTTACTCTGGAAATACAAGTTAGCATGAACATACATGTCTAATTCTGACTATTTAAAATGCCAACCAATATCTATGAAGTTAATGACTCTGTAACATTCTGCATGCATTGTAACTAACAAGATATAAAAGTCTTAGTAAGGAAGAAGAAGAAGAAAAAATAGATGTCTTGGGTAGCGTAAGCCAGGGAACCTTGTTTGCTAGGCTTACGTAGGCCCTTGGGCCAACAGCCTAGTACCTACCTATGAACCTATGGATAAAGGGAAAGAACATTTTTATGGAAAAAAATTAGGAAGGACATACTGGAATACAAATTATGAGAGAATGGCAAAATGGTAGATAGTTTCAGGCTGAGATGATAAATTATAATCAATTCCTTCCAGCAACAGATAAATGTTGACCATGCATGGCAGTCTAAGATAGGAACAAAGCACTGTTAATGATAGATTAAATGTGGACAGCTCATGCTTTAGAAGGAAGCGGACATCTCAGGCAATAGTGAGATAGAATAAACTAAGAGAGACAGTGACACAGACAACCACCATCTCCTTTGAGATGTCAGGTAAACCTGTATGAGAAAACTTTAGGCGGTCCCTGCCCTCCCTCCCAGTTGGTGTCTTGCTCTTATACTTGGTGGCTTTGCAGTTGCCCGCCCCTACTGTAAATCTGATCTGTGACACTCCTCCCTGTCTTGTGTCATTAGCTCATTCTACCTAGTACAGAGAGAACATTTGATAAGGCCTTCTGTTTCTCCTTTTTCCCTTTCAAAAAAAAAAAAAATTTTTTTTTTTTTTGCCTGAACCTCCTTGTGTTCTGACTGTGCTTCTCAAACATTTTGGAAATATAGAGTATATTTCAGAGCATTTATTATAACTGTAATTGCCTAATATTGCTACAACTCAAGTGCTCTAGGTTGCACTGCATCTGAAGTGTTTGTGTGTTTTAGCTGCTTTTCTGTATATATAGACTTCTCTGTTTCTTTAACTAAATAAGCTCTGCAAAGTTGTTTTATTGCATTCCTGCATGTATTTCTGAGTTTTTTGCACTTTTAAAGTTTGTTTTTGCTTAGTTTAACTGGTAGGCTACACACTCAAGTGCGCTAGCCAAATTAAAGCATTTACCGTGTTTCTGTACCTAATTTCTGCTACTTTGTAAAAAAAAAAAAAAATCCTTGTTTACAACCTTTACTGAACTAGAATAGTCCAGTCTTCAGGTATTGCTGATCTTTGGGCTGTGTCATAGTTCTTGTGTTGGCCATATCCTTATTTGGATAGGAGGAAGCTTCTTTGTTCACCAGTGAGAGTGGGGAGCTCTGAGCAGCCTATCTGTCCCTTGAGGAGTGGTTCCAGCCCAGTGACTTGTAGCTTACTGTCTGTTTTGGGCCATTTCCTATCTCTTTCTAACCCCCTTCTTTAAAGCCAGCCTTAGGGAGCTTTTGCGCTTGTAATTTAAAGTTTGTCCTGTTTGTTGCATTTACCTGTTGAGGCTACACACTCAAGTGTGCTAGCCTGTGTTACATATTTATTGCATTTTTCTGCTGTTTGTTGCAAAAAAAAAAAAAATTATCCTTGTTTCCCATCTTTCCTGACCTAGAGTAGTCCAAATACAGGCTTTGCTGTATTCTGGACTTTTGGAAAGTTCCTGTGTTGCCCATTTCCTTTCTTGGATAAAGGGAGGCATCTTTGTACACCAGTGGCAGTGGGGAGCTTAGAGCAGCCTATCTATCCCTGGAGAAGTGTTCCCAGCACAAAAATCTGGTAGTCTACTGGCCGTTTTGGGCCAATTTCTAGCTCTTTCAGGTCCCCCTGTATAAAACCCTCTTTGGCGCGGTTTTTGCGCTTGTTACTACTCAGCCAAGCTCCTTGTGGTCCTCCAGAGTGGTGCTAGCAGCAGAGAGGCTAAAAGAGTGACTGCTAACCTGATAAAAGTGTTTTTTTTCCTGCTACTACCTGGGCGACTGTCTGATCTAGCTAAACTGCAAGTAATTCTGCTTCTTGAACTGTTTTAAAGTTGTTTTTGCACCTGCACTTTTAAAGTTTGCCCTGTTTGTTGCATTTACCTGTTGAGGCTACACACTCTAGTGCGCTAGCCTGTGTTACATATTTATTGCACTTTCCTGCTGTTTATTGCAAAAAAGAAAAAAAATATATCCTTGTTTCCCATCTTTCCTGACCTAGAGTAGTCCAAATACAGGCTTTGCTGTATTCTGGACTTTTGGAAAGTTCCTGTGTTGTCCATTTCCTTTCTTGGATAAAGGGAGGCTTCTTTGTTCACCAGTGGCAGTGGGGAGCTTGGAGCAGCCTATCTATCCCTGGAGGAGTGTTCCCAGCACAAGAATCTGGTAGTCTATTGGCCATTTTGGGCCATTTTCTAGCTCTTTCAAGTCCCCCTGTATAAAACCTGTTTTAGCGCGGCTTTGTGCAATTTTGCGCATAGTGCAGCATCATTGTGTTTAAACCATTCTCGGCTCCACAAAGTCTGCTCTTCACTTTTTCCCTTACAACTGATATAGTTCTCATAATAAACACCCTATTCCCACTCTAAAGCCTGGCACTTGCTCACTAAAGCAATTATATAAGTCAGCACTAAAAAATTAAAAGCACTACACCCTCACAAACTCCCCTTAAGTACTTTGTTCCCCATTGGCCCTTTTTTTCAATTATAAAGGAATTCCCAATACTATTCTAGTATGTCCAAGGGTCAGTTGTCAATCTCCTCTCTGGTCCAGCTGGTGAATCTGGGAATCTTGAGGCAATGTTATAACTGCCTCATGTACACAGACAACGCTCTCCTCCTCCTCCCAACAAATTCCAACACATGTGAGAGATGCAACCATATAGCCAAACTGGAGGATAAGCTCTCTCAACTCAGTACTGGCGTAACCAATCAGGAGAAGAAGGAAACCACACTCACTACAATTCCAGTCTCACAAAGACCTACCATGACAGCAAATCAAACACATAAACACACAAAAACATACACGGAGGCTCTAAATAAAAATCTGTCTAAGCAGCAGAGACCTCCAAAGCAGACACCCAAGCAAAACAAAACACGTGCAACACATAGCTCACAAAGCCAGTGTGCCGAACAGTCACAGCCCTTAAGGCTAAACAACACACCTGATACACTTGTAATAGGTGACTCTATCTTCAGGCACACTGACGTCCCGCTCACCAGGCTGAACAAGGAGAAGGTCATGATGAGCTGCCTGTCGGGCGCTAGGATCCGCCACATAACACAAGCACTCAGGTCACTCCAAGGTAAGTACAAATATGACTCAGTCATCATCCATGCTGGTGTGAATGACCTGAGACGTACCTCCCTGGACTACATGAAAAGAGACATAGAGAAGCTCTCTGAGCATGTAGCCCAGGCCGGTATGACCCTGACCTTGAGTAGCATCTTACCCTCACCAAGAATGATGCCACAATATGAAGACAAGATGATCAATTTCAACAATTGGCTTAAATATTGGTGTCATTCAAAGGGGATCCAATGCCTGTCTGCCTGGGATGACATGCTCGACAAGGCATGATGCTTCGCTAGGGACAGCTTGCACCTGTCACCCCTGGGCTTTTGGATATTGGCAAAGGCTCTTGCCACCCCCATAGTGCCTTTTTTAGGCAAGGCTCAAAAGACAAACCCACCTCCATAGGTATCACAAGGGATAAGAAACTAAGAGTAATGCTACTCAATGCCAGAAGTCTAAACCTCAAGATGCACCCACTCGAAACTCTCCTTAGCATGGAGAACATCGATATCTGTGCAGTAACAGAAATCTGGTTCAAGGCTCCCGAGAGCACCCCAGCAGTACCAGGTTATACCTCATACCATGTTTTTTGGCCCCAACATTTGGACCGAACCACAAAAAGAGGGGGAGTATCAATATTCGTCAAAGATACCCACACCTCCAGGTTGGTGGCACAGCACGAAGCATCAGAGACTATCCATGTGCAACTAACAGTGGGTAAAACTGCTTTCCAGTTTATAGCCTGCTACAGACCACCCTCCCAAACCCAGGAACCCCACTAGACCTTCCTGAGAACACTGGAAAATACGAAGGTCTCTCCAAATACCATTATATTGGGCGACTTCAACTAACCTAACATAGACTGGGAGCATTACTCTAGCTCCAACACCCTAGCCCAAAGGTTCCTAGAATTTATAAACTCAAATGCTATGGAACAACTTGTTGCCACTCCCACAAGAGGGGAAAACATACTGGACCTGATCATCACCAACATGGGGACTCTATGTTCCAGACCAGAAGTGTATCCCTCACTGGTAAGATCAGACCATAAACTAATCTCACTAGATATTCACATCCCGACCCCAGCCCCTGCCCAGAAAACCACAGTGAAAAACTTCTCTAAAGCAAATTTCACACTCCTCAAAACCGAGGTGAAATCCTTCAAAGCCCCCGGCCTGTGGAAAATACGGCCCAGACCGCAGAATCCTTTATAAACACATTCTATGAACACCTTCAGGAATGCATGGATCATGCAATCCCAAATAAAACCAAAACCCAATCCTCCAAGGTTAGGCGTCCTGTCTGGTGGACCCCAGCCATAAACAAACTATACAATAGAAGGAGGAAGCTACTGCATGATAGTGCAAAATCCCAAAAAGGGAAGGCATCTCTGATCAGTATTAGCAAAAACCTACGAGCACTCATAAAATCATCTAAGGCCAGCTTCGAGAGAAAAATTGCACAGGACACTAAGGATAATCACAAGACTTTCTTTAGTTATGTTAGGAACCTGGGTGGGAATTCCCAGATATGTTCAGAATTAGTCCAAAATGACAAAAAATACACCGAACCCACAGACATTGCCAACATCCTAGCTGACAGGTTCAGCGCAAACTTCTCCCCCCCTTCCCCACCAAAAGGGCAAATATCTATCTCAGCAGAGTGCTGCCCCCCTGACATCTCAGATGCTCAGGTAAGAGCCGCCCTCTCCAAAGCAAAAAACACAGCATCAATGGGACCAGACGGTGTACCGAGCTGTGTCCTACATGAACTGCAAGAAGAACTAAACCCAAACATAAAACTACTGTTCAGTCTCAGCCTTACTGCAGGATATGTACCCAAAGAGTGGCGTACAGCAACAGTGGTCCCTCTCCACAAAGGTGGTGCCTCAACGGATCCTGGAAACTATCGCCCCATAAGCCTGACTAGCATGGTCTGCACAGCTATGGAAAGGATCATCATGGACCTCATAAATAAAGATATTGGGGACCTACAGACACTGGATCCTACCCAGTTCAGCTTTGTTAAGGGCAGATCCTGCCTCTTAAACCTGGTTGATTTCTTTGAAACAGTCACCAAGGCCATTGACGAGGGGAAGGTGGTTCACACAGCCTACCTCGACCTTGCAAAAGCCTTCGATACAATACCCCACTCGGGCATTATATATAAGCTCACCAGCTTAAATATAAACCCCTATGTCACTAGATGGGTTGCAAACTGGCTCAAGGACAGAACCCACATGGTTAGAATTGCTGTAGCCATGCCAGACTCCAAACCAGTTACAAGTGCCGTCCCACAAGGCTCAGTCCTGGGACCTGTCTTGTTCGGTATATATTTCTCGGAGGTACAGGCTAACACGGAAGGACTGTGGCTGACCAAGTTCGCAGATGACTGCAAACTGGGTGCCATAATCGACTCTCCAGCAGACACAAGCATCCTACAAAAGGGCCTCATAGAAACAGACAACTGGTGCCAGAGCCATGGCCTCAAGCTAAACGCCAAAAAGTGTATAGTCATCCCCTTTGGCAAAAACAAAGTGCCCACAAATTACCACATAGGTGGTAATCCATTAAGTACAGAAGAAGTAATTAGGGACCTGGGGACCCAAGTTGATAGCAATCTCTCATTTGACAACCACGTGGCCAAAGTGGTTAGAAAAACATTTTATATAGCCCACCTAATCGTGAAGGGATTCACATCTAGATCAGGGAGGTCATCGTGCCTCTTTACTCATCCCTCATCAGGCCCATAATTGAGTACAATGCCCATTTTGGGATGTACCTTACCAGACACCTGCAGCAACTGGAAAGACCCCAAAAGTACCTCACCAAGAGGATCACAGGGCTCAAACAGATGCCATATGCTGCCCGGTTTAAAAAACTCCAGCTCTACTCAGTGGCATACCGCCTGCTCAGAGGCGATCTGTGCCTGACGTATAAAGCCATGTCCAACCCGGAATTAATGGACATGCTGCACCTCAGAAAATCCAAATCCCATCGAGCTACGCGCTCGAGAGGCTTGAACCTCAGCACTGAAATAAATAGGACATGCTGGAGGGACAGATTCATAACCCAGAGGCTCCCTTCACTCTGGAATAAAATCCCAGTCCAGGTTAGGCAGAGTCCCTCATTGACTCTCTTCAAGAGGAATCTTGATGAGTGGATGGGAGATCGTAGGTTTACCCCGGGTATCACTTCTGTGTCACTGTTAGACAGAGGCACAGTATACTAACCTCAAAAAAGGACATAGCAAAATTAATTTAAAATGGGTGGCGAAAGCCAAACACACTCTGGCTAGGCTTATAAATGCCCTAGGGCAGATAGCCTAGTATGAACCTATGAACCTATGAACATATAAACTGACACACACATCAACATCTGTTCTAGTAGTAAATAAACAGCTGAAGAGAATGCATGAGAAACAACAAAGTAGATTGTGTGTGTGTGTGTGTGTGTGTGTGTGTGTGTGTGTGTGTGTGTGTGTGTGTGTGTGTGTGTAATAATTTCCATCTTTTCTCTCTTAGTCCCATTTGCAAATTGGTACTGCCCACTATCAAATCTTTATGTAGAAGTCAGAGGATTGTCTATGAAGTCTAGAATTCAAGAGAGTAACTGAGATGTTAAATATGTGTGGAAAAATAAAATCATGCTTGGTGTTAAAAATACACATGGAAAATCCTCCTTGGAATTTGCTTTATCCAAAGTAAGGAATAAACTCCTTCAAGTCATCAAACATCCTTACCGTCTTCATGCTATTAAACAATTCATCTTATCTGTCTAAAGAACACCATTACGTGGGCAAGGCACCTATCTCTCTGACCCACCTCTAGACTGCATTTGCAATCAAAAGGTAGTATTAGTAGCTTTACTAAATAAACATTAACTGTGTTTACCTCATCTTTCGCAGTTCATGCTTACTTCCTCTAACTCTCCTCCATCCATCACCTATATCTCCTTATTTGTCCTTTTTATCCTCTTACTTTATCTGCTCCATACTTCTCTCAGCTTTCAACTATTTTTTTAAGATGGCATCCTTGGACAGAACTAGTATTTACATTTCCACCAAATTATCTAAGATGCATCATATATTCTACCCATTGTACCTTTTATATTCTGCATTTTGGATGTCCTTTCCTGACTGTAAATATATATATATATATTTTTTTTTTTTCCTTTCTCCTCCCTATTTACACCAGACTTGTTATCTTTAATCAGTTAAAATGTGTCTTTATTATATTTTAAACATACATTCATTATTGTTGTTGCAGTCTTAATTATTCATTTTGACAACAGTGTACTTTGATGTTGCAACATTTTATTTATGTACATATGTACCGTATGTCCCCGAAAATAAGACCGGGTCTTATACTTTTTCCCCTGCTGAAATATGCATTAGGGCTTATTATCAGGGGATGCCTTATTTACCCCCCCCCCCATACAACAATCTACATTTATTCATTTATTCATGCACAAAAGTCAACATTTATTCATGTACACTAATCAACATTTATTCATATACACAAATCAACATTTATTTGGTACTTTTCCATTATTGGGCAACAGTTCTAGGTAATGCGTTAACAGTTGTGTGAGAATTCTACATAAACAGCGCAACAAACATTTCAACTTCAGCATATCTACATCTTGGCTTTCACAGTGCAATATTTCATGCTTAGAACATGCAGAAAAATCTCAATACATGTGCATTGGAGGAGGGGAATAAAACAGGTTTACAACACTTTATGAGTGGTGAAGCTTTCTTTATTCTTTACCCAAACTGTAAGAGAAGAATGATGGAAAATCATAAAAGTGAAGTCTGGGAACTAGTGACCTTACTTTGTAATTACCCCTTGATAATGAAATGTTACCTTAATACAATAAAGTCAAAAAACTGACAAGAGATTGCTGGCAGCTGAAAGCAGAAGCAATCCATTATGTTGCCTCGATAATGGAAAAATTATTCAAATACAGTCATGTCATATTCTTCTGGAGCATTGTCATAAGTCTCCAACTTCCGAATTCTGGCCTGAATTTCTTGCGACTCCATTTCCGGTAGAACCATAGGCCCCAACCTGTCATGCCTAACAATAGAGCTCTCCTTAAATGAGTACTACTTGTCCATGTAGCCTGCTCGTAGTGCATTGGCAATACAGCTGTCAGTGATTTTATCCCATGAAGCTATGGAGAGGATCATAATGGAGCTCATAAGCAAAGATATAGGGGACTTGCAAACATTGGACCCGACCCAGTTTGGCTTTGTCAAGGGAAGATCATGCCTTTTGAACTTGGTCGAAACAGTCACCAAGGCCATTGATGAGGGAAAGGCAGTCCATACAGCCTACCTTGACCTTGCAAAGGCTTTCGACACAATACCCCACTCGGGTATTGTAGAAAAACTTACCAGCTTAAATGTAAACCCATATGTCACAAGATGGGTTGCAAACTGGCTTAAGGACAGAACCCACAGGGTTAGAGTTGCTGGCGCTATGTCAGACTCCAAGCCGGTCACAAGTGGTGTCCCACAGGGCTCGGTCCTTGGCCCCCTATTGTTCGGCATCTACTTCTCAGAAGTACAGGCCAACATGGGAGGACTTTGACAAAGTTTGCAGACGACTGCAAACTGGCCATAGTGGAAAGTGCATCGGACACGGATATCCTTCAGAAGGGACTCACGGAAACAGATAGCTGGTGCCAGAGCCATGGCCTGAAGTTAAACGCCAAAAATGTATAGTCATACCCTTTGGGAAAACAAGGTAACCCCAAGCTACCATATAGGTGGCAATCCACTAAGCACAGAAGAGGTTATCAGGGACCTGGGGACCCAGGTTGACAGTGGCCTTTCTTTGACACTCACGTTGCTAAAGTGGCTAGAAAGACCTTCTACATTGCCCACCTGATCATGAAGGGATTCACATCCAGATCAAGTGAGGTCATTGTTCCTGTACTCTTCACTTATCAGACCAGTGATCGAGTACAATGCCCCATTCAGGATGTATCTCACCCGACATCTGCAGCAATTGGAGAGACCCCAAAGTTCCTCACCAAAAGGATAAAGGACTCCAAAATCTGTCATATGCTGCCAGATTGAAGAAACTCCAGCTCTATTCAGTCGCATACCGTCTGCTCAGAGGTGACATGTGCCTGACATACAAGGCCATGTCCAACCCGAATTAATGGACATGCTCCACCTCAAAAATCCAAATCCACCAAAACCACTAGAGCAAGCGACTTAAACCTTAGCACGGATATAAATAGGACGTGCTGGAGGGATAGATTTATCACTCAGAGACTCCCTATGCTGTGGAATAAAATCCCGGTCCATGTGAGGCAGAGCACCTCGCTGACTCTGTTCAAGAGAAATCTAGACCTGTGGATGGGAGATCGTAATCTCTGTGTCACTGCTGGACAGAGGCACAACAAACTAAATGGCACAATATTTTTTCATATAAGGGGTGGCGTAAGCCACAAAAATTTGGGCTAGGCTTATAAATGCCTTAGGGCAGATAGCCTAGTATAAACCTATGAACCTATGAACCTATGAATTCCACACCAAAGTCACACCCTCTTGCAGGCTAGGCTTCACAAAATTTCCACAATTTCTCAACATTCTATTTTCAATGTAGTCATTGAGGTCCATGCACAAATGGTCCTTGAATGGCTTGTTTATTGCAATATCAAAAGTCTGGAGATAAGCAGTCATTCCTGTGAGAATCATTATTTGATCTAGTCTTCTCTGTGTAAGGAAGTTCTTCATGTCTTTAGCACTGTGAGTGCTGGCTGACTCCCAGACTAGAAGACCTCTTTCGCCACCTTGCAAAACAAGTGGCAGCATTACATCTACCCATTTCCTTGTAACTGCTTGTGTGCACCAGGCTTTATTGGTTTCAAGAATGTAAATGCATGAAACATGTTCAGTCTTATCTTTCTTGCCCTTACTAATGATTAGAGATGGGGTTTTCATTCCATCTAGACAAATTGCCAAAATACAGGTAGCACATGCAGTTTTGTCACTAGTGCAGGGAATGTAAATTGACGAGGCACCCCTCTGATCAATTGTTGTTTAAGATTCTAGGCCCATAAACACTGCAGTTTCATCCATAGCAATCATTTTGGAGAGTTGGTATTTAGAAAAGTTGATGCCATTAACAAAGGACTTGAATGCAAGTGCACATTTAATAACGTCAGTATCTTCCAGCTTGAACAGTGTTGTTGATCTTCTTAGAAACAGTTCATATCACTAAAGGAAGCCATCCAGCCAATGTTGTGATGCTTTGAATTCTTCTGGGGATATTTCTAACTGTGGTGCCATTGCAAGGGCAAATGCTTGAATATCAGCCCTGCACACAATCAAAGCCTTTGTTCTCCTGTTAGCAATCCATTCACAGATGATGTCTTCCAGCTCAGGAAATAATGGTTGCTGACCTGATCCACACCTGCACTTCTTAGCATTTCCCTCATCGGCCTGTTGACTGAGGTTATCATATGCTGCTCACCATTTTCAGACCATTTGGAGATCCAACTTCTTCTCTTTGCAGAAAGCCATCAGATTCTTTCCCTGGGAGTCCTCCACTATTCCTTTCTTGTACTCGACGGAATAGCTCTTTCTTTTTGCACTCATCTTGTTGGGGGGGGGGTTAATTGAAGACTTTTGAGACAGGAGTGGCAACACAAAACGGTGACGTTTAAGAAGACACAACCACACCCATTCATTATCAGGTGCGCACATTTTACGTGCATTGTCTGTACTTTGACCAGTCAAAGTTCATTTGCAAGTGTTTATGGGCCAAGGATCTCAACTGTTAAGTGTGAGTGAGGATTAAGGTTACAGTAAGAATCATGGAGGACTCCCGAGGAAAGAATCTTACTACTTTCTGCAAAAATAAGTTGGGTGTCTGAATGGACTGAAAATGGTGAGCAGAGTACAATAACCTCAGTCAACAGGTGTCAATAATATTATTTTATAATTCAACACATCCGTCATTGTGTTGTTGACGATCTTAACTGGTGCTTATTTTTGGGGTAGGGCTTACATCATGACCACCCTGGAAAACCATGCTAGGCCTTATTATCTGGCTAGGTCTTATTTACGGAGAATTACGGTATGTATGCATGCATGAATTCATGTTTTTGCTTATATGACACAAAAATCAGTCATTACAATTTCTACTTTAATCTTTTCTATACACTTAAACTTTATTGATATGAAATCCATTATTCTGTTTCTGTTCTTTATGTGCCTTCTTTTAAGTTGTTATGCTAAATGTTTTTTTTCCCAAAAATATCTATTGGAAATGGACAGAACTCAATTGTACTTTCTGGTTAGCAAAGACAAATTAATAAATCATTTCACAAGTTTTCATAGGCTCATAGGTAAGTACTAAACTAGCTGCCCTTGAGTTCCATTTTAAGCCTTGCCAGTTTCCCTTTTTGTGTTCAAATTAACCCACTCTGTGCTTGATAATTATGCCTTACCCCTAATGAGAATAACTGGGATTATACTATAAATAAGTTGAGGTGACACATGCATGGGATAAAGCATTTAGAAGCAGCAAAATATCCTGCGAGGTATACCTGTCCCTCCAAAACCATTCTGTTGATGTTTCAGAAGAACATGAAGGTATTGTTTCATCTCGAAAGTTGCACTTTTAATAAACTATGTTGACATTTAGCCTACCTTTTGATAAAACAGTCCTTACCAATCATGTCTAATGATTGTAGTTTTGTTAATCAGTAGATTAAGTTAATCCATAGATTAAACTAACCCATGTACCAAAGGATTGTAGTACATGTATTGCACTTCAAGAAAAGTTGAAGTGGTGCAACAAAAGATATACTGGAATTCTAGGCTAATCCAGATAAATAAACATTTGTACCAGTAAGGCTAAGAGATATTATGAGATACTGGAAAAATATACATGCATGTCTTCAATCTACAATATTAGAATTTGAAGGAAAATTATGTTAATGTCAAATTAACATGATATGGAAGTTGTCATGCTAACATCAACTTCTCCCTCTTAATTTTATATGCATATGTATATATATATATATATATATATATATATATATATATATATATATATATATATATATATATACAAGCATTCTATCTATGAGGAGAATAACAAGAAAGAAAAGAAAAATAAGCAGTTAAATGACAAGCAATCAAAGAATGACAGTTGGGTCAGTACAGTTTATTTTCCATGCATCTGACAAGGATTGCAACTGGACACACGGTTTTTATACTTTCTTAAAGGATGCAGTCCTGCCTTTCTATTTTACATAATGCTGTTAGGCGCAATATAATTTTATCTTTTCATCCCTGAATGTTACTACACTGTATCCTAATCTGGTCATGCAGTTATTTTCAGAAATGCTGCTGAGATGGTTTATTTTTGCAAAGGATACAGATGCACGCATTCCTTGTGCAGCTTTATCATGACATTATTTCTCTAATCTTTCTAATAAGAAAGACTATTTATTGTTACAGCAGCTGCATTTGATATCTGTTTTGCTATTAGTATTCAATAATTAAGAATTAAATAAAGTTTGCAACATACAAAATAATACAAAAGCTTAATAAAAAATAATTTCATATAACCAAGTCTTCAGTGCAGCCTGTATGCACAAGATACACCTGTTCCTGTCCTTCATTCTTATGACAGCATATAGAGTAAAAGCAATATACAAGGTCTAATTCTTCGATGTTTGTAGATTGGTTTGTGCATTTTACGTATTATGTATTTAGATTTTTTTTATTCTCTACCCATAGGTTTTAATAATGTTTCTGTTAGAGATAGAAAATTACTGATTAATACATGCATATGACACCCCTTATAAAAGAGTCATTTACTGTAGTTATGACATCAAATTATGTATCAGTCTGTGACCCTTTGTTTCAGTCTGCTGTGACCTTTTCATGCTAATTTTATCCTGGTGGCTGTCTGAGCTGACAGTTCTAAGGGCTGCTGCAAAGTCTTACTTTTAGACTTTTGAGGAATAAATTCCAGTCAATGCAGATAATCATTTCTATTGATGAGTATGCTTTGATAGAAGGAGGAATTCTATATAAACACTATTTTATCTTAGCCAGTGCCCTTTTAGCCAGACACCACATTTTCTTGCAGCTTTTTGTTCTTTTGTTAATTCCTGTCATGTTTTCCAGCCACTGACATTCATATAAAAAAATTGTTTACACATGGTGCACAGAGAAGATTTTGTAAGCTGGTGTCTCAGATTTGTTTTAGATTCTAATACTATAACATATACTGTAAAACTTTGCAGGAATTCCACTTACTAAATTCCATATACTAAAATTGTTGTGGTTATGTTTGCAGGGGTAGTATGGCAATCGGTCAAAGTAATTTCAGCGAATGCAAAGAAACCAAAGCCAGTTCGCTGAAACTACCTTTGATGTAAGTAAAGATTGCCTTTTACTCCACTGTTGAGTGTCCTCTGAATTAGTTTATATATAATTCTGGGGAGGGGTCCCCTAAAAGGGAGGTGTAGGGGAGCTTGCCCCCTGCAAAAACATTTTCAGTGTTCGCTGAAGGTAGTTTTGGTGAACTGATTCTGGTTTATTTGCTTTCATCAAAACCGTCTTTGATGAAGCAACATGACTCTGTTTGGAAATACCTTTACTTTACAATTAATTTCATTTCCTGTTGTACTTCTCATGATAAAGTTGCAAGTAACTTTGCAAAAAATAAAGATTAGAGTGCGCAGTTTGATTTCCTTAGTTTCACTGTTTACTTAGCTTTTCTCTATAACCACACCCAGAAAATGGTATCATGGTAGGTATTGAGCAATTATTTACATGTAACCAAATCATTATCGCTAAAGATGAGCTGCTTCTAATTTACATTGTGGTTTCACTACTACATCATCTTATGTTTTCATTTTTGATGTGGGGAACATGCCTCTCAACTGTTCATATTTCTGCCTTATTTTTGTTCTGTTACTCATAAAGCATGTGGTTTTACAGCCAATGACTGAAGTCATTAAATAATACTAAATAATGACAGACATTTGAATTTTAGACTTTTTATTCTTCTGTAAATACATAGTAATATAGAATATGTCATTCTAGCAACTTTCTAAGTATATAGGAGCAACACATAAAATCTGTTGTCCCTCCATTATTTCTGTCTTTGTCCACATTTCTTGCGCTGAGAGTTTGAGAAGTATAGCGAGAAGCTTCATCTGCAAGAATTGTTTGACAGCTTGTATTTCTGGGAAAGTATATAGTTTCTGCTAACCTGAAAAATAAAGTTTTACAAATATATCTATGCATTATCTCTGGGGAGAAGCTATGTTTTAGCAATTACCAAATAATAAGGTCTTTAATTTTTAATTACAGTGGAAGAGATGTTAAGTTTTCTACTTGGATATTTCAGGAAATATCCTTGAATGCTATGAATAAAATCAAGCATTCTAGTTCATCAGCATGAGCAAACCTATTTTTTACCAAGCCACTTATAAACTCTAATCTATCCATTAACTTGTGCTCCAGTGTCTAGAGCTCCTTCAAAAAATATTCCCACAATCCCCAGTGATTCTCTACCCTCACATTTCATTTCCCACTATTGAAATGAGTTAACCCGCAGCTATCTGGTAATACTTTCTCTTGTACTATATTTTCCTATTATAAATATGTTACTATATAAAATAGCTCATCTTTTTCAGTATATAATTAAAGATATTTTTCTTCCATCTTACGTTATTAATTCTGGTCTTTCATGATTCCTAGCCTGGCATCTTATTAACATTAAAACAAAATGTTTAATTTATTCTTAATTGACTGAATGCATACCAGTAGGTCAACGGCCATTTTTCAGGGGAGATTTGAGGTGATATTTGTACTGGCTAGGGGAAATTTGGCCAGATCAATGAAGAACTTCACCTATTCATTTTAATATGTACCATCAGATCTTTTACATCCATCTGAGCTACCACCAACTCAGGCAGTTGGGTCTCAGTTTAATGTTTCATCTGAAGGATGCACTGCACTGTTAATATATGAAAATGAATCCAACTACCTGGTGCGGGAATATAATCTGCAGTCTTCTGTCTCTGCTGAACTACCAAGAATGGGGGAAAAATAAGTTCTCTTCAAGTTTTTCATTTAGATTTAGAAAAAAAAAACTATAATTAGTGCAGTAAATGCTGGCAAAAAATACATCTCAGGATGGTCAGGATTTATGTGTGGTTTATTTGGGACCACAACATTTGAATGTGAATTGCTCCTCTTACAATTGGTTTGGACCTAGAACCTCAGTTGACAGGAGAAAAAAAGCTGATTATTAAAATATTATTTCCAGCAAATTCATCAGATAAAACAGAGAAGAGGAAAAAAAAAAACAGGAAAGGGAACCTAAAATATAAGACCAAGGAGGCAGGTTTTTCTTATTCTCCCAGTCACAGAGAAGAGTTAATTCTCCTCTGTGACATCGACATGTAAGTTTCCAATACTGAAACCTATCATGATTACAGATATATACCATTCAAAGCCTTCAAGAAGACCTTTTTTCTGAATGAAAATTATCTTTTTATGACCCTTAGACCACCATTTACTTCTTCCATAATGTCTGTCTATTCTTTTTCAAGTATGACAGAAGCTTATTTGGAAACCATAAAGAAGGCTTTTCTGAAGGCACAAATAGAACTGGATATCATCCCATCCTCCTCTGTTCTTAGAGTGGATTGGGTTGCCCCCATCACCACTTTTAAGACCTTTCCTGGTGTCAGTATCTGCATCATTGGCCATGGTGGCTACTATCTTACTGTATCCTGTAAGAGAGCCTGGACAGGTACTCCTACATCAGAACCAACACTAATGCATCTGACACACTTGACTCCAAAACCACTGATGTCAGTCAAGTAGATCTCAAACCCAAGAGCTCAACATTGAGACTTCAGCACTATTCTCAGTGATAAAACATTAGGAACTGTTTTCGGAGTCAGAGTTGTCAATGTTCGAGACATTAGTTCCATTCTCTGTATCGGAGCCTTCTGGAAATCTGTTGTTGGGAATCCCTTCATTGGTATTACTTGCTTCTACTTTGTTGGGCGAGGATATAATTCAGAATCGTATGTTTTCATTGCTGAAGCATTCTGGATCTGCCTTTGAGATACTGAAGAGATGTTAGCCACACTCCATCTAGGATAGTGACAGGAATTCAACCAGTACCAGCTTCACCCTTGATAATGTTCTATCTGCTCTACAGTTTGTTCATCATGACTCCCAGGGACAGAGGAGAGCTGTAAGCTTTCAAGAATCTGAGCAATTGCATGCTGAATGTTCTGGAGATTGTGACCGGTTACAGCTGAAGATCCCACGGAAATGATTGTATAAAAGGGAAACAAATTAACTCCCTTACAGAGTCTCTCACATTAGACACAGACCTGGATGAGAGTGACAGCTCACCATAGTCTCCTCCTGAAGATGTCACTTTTGGAATAGTCCTAGAATTGATGAGGAAGAGGGTGTTTGGTCATCATAACCAAAAGTGCTCCTTCAAGAGGAAGGCTACACATGCTACTACCTGCAGATGATGTTATAGATTTGGTTTCTAGGAGAGTGTGGCAGGAACCTGACATAGCCTAAGTGATTTCCTGTAAAACAGATAAAGTCTTACATGCACCTAATGATAGGAAGTATCGGTCAAAAGGTCTTCCGATGGATTTTATGAGGGTTGCAGCAGCCACCAAAAAGGAACTGACAATTGTGACTACAGCTGTCAATCCTCCAAACAAACAATCCATGCTGAATGATAGGATGAGGAAGCCCACCTAAACCTTGGACACTATTGCTCTGAGAATGTTAAATTACCTAACCATTATGAATCACTTCCAAGTGGACCTAGCTAAACAAGCTATGGTAAATTTGAGACAACCTATTATATCAGAGTCTACCTAAGAATTGCAGACAACCAGGAATCCTATATTTAATATAACTAATCTCTCACCATGTGTCTGTTTCACAATGGAGCTAATGGAGCAACAATAGTAGCAGTTGTAGTCATACCCCTCAGGTAACATGCGTGGCTCTGGCTCTGTAATTACATGGACAACTTCAAAGTGTCCTTTACTAATACCCCCTTTGATGGACCTACACTTTCTGGTCCTATAGAAAAGAAAAGTTAATGAGCTGTGAGCAGTATGAGAAGATGCAGTCTTCTGTGTGAGTCAAATTTGGGAATACACAGCTGTCCTTCATCAGGTATTAGAAAGCTTCCACATGTATTTGGTTTAAAAATGTCCCATCATCATCAACCCTTCAATTCTTTATGATATAGGAGTGGTCATGGCATAAGAAATCTCTTTAATAGTCACTGACATCATGATCATAGAGGCCCTCAAATCCAAAGGTACTAGGAACCATTATCTGGGAAACAGAACCAGCACTATTGAAAGCTTACCCAACTGTCCCTCTCTGGATGCAGTCAGAAGGTGCATATTGCTCTAGCATTCTGCATGGATAGCCATCATTCAGAGCAACTGGGTACAAAAGATCATATCTGGAGGTTATACCATACCATGCCATAACATTTCCCAAAAATCTCCAGAACAATAGTTAGCACTACAAAATATTCCAATCCAACATTTACAGGCAGCCTTGCAACATGTTTTTGATCATTTTCCATCAAAAGGGAACCATCCAGGAGGTTCCATAAGATAAGAGAAGGGCAAGAATCTTCTCAGGATTATTTCTATTTACAAAAAAAAAAAAAATTAAGAGCCACAAACCGATTTTAGATTTTTACAGTCTAAATCAATACATAAAGAAGACCCTCTTCATAATGGTCAAATATCTACAATTTTTTCTTGCCTCAAGCAAATGACCAGATGTACTCTATGGACCTTTCAGGATGCTTATCTCCACATAAAAATTTCAAAGGAGTCCAGAAGGCTTCTACACTAGTCTCACCACAGCTTCCTGGTGTTCAACAAGTGCATGGCAGCCCATGTGTAACTCAAGGGATTATGTGTTTTCCCTTTGTCAACATGATTGAATCCTCACTGCAGCAACCACTTTGTTAACGCAAACATTATGGAGCAACTAGATGGCTCCCCAACTAGAGGAACAAATATCTAAGACCTAGTACTGATGAACATGGGGTGATGCTGCTCACTCCCATGCAATAACTCCTCCCTGGTAAGTTCTGTCCACAAAATGATCTCCTTTAGTATTAAAACATACCTAGAATCCCCATCAAACTCCAAACCTGCTAGAACTTTGCTAAGGCCAATTATCTCAAACTAAAAGTGACAGCTTATTAAACTTCCAAGTCCCTCTGAACCCTGATGACACTGAGGCCTACCCTGAACTGTACAAAAAAAAACAATGTACAACCACATTCATAGCTGCACAGAGGAGACAGTACCTGTCAGAGGCAAACTCATGATTACTGTCAAAAATAAACCATTCTGGTGTACCCCTCTAGCATAAATAGGCTATTCAACAAAATGAAAACATAATCTAATCCAAAGTTAAGAAGAAAAAGGCAAAACAGTGAAAAAGTCACTCACCAGTCTAAAAAAACAAATTAGGGAGCAGGTCAAATCTTCCAAAGCAAACTATGAAGCAAAGGTAACCTCCCAAGTAAAAGCTAAACATAAGAATGTTTTAATTATGTTTGTAATGTTGGGGGAAATGCTCAGCAATTTGCTGAGTTAATCATTAACGGCAACACTTACACCCAGCCTGAAACTAGCAAACCTGTTGGCCAACAAGTTAAGTTCAAACGTCTCCCTCCTATCACTGCTACAACACCCAAAAAGATACCCACAACCATCCCCCTACCAGTCATTTCAAGGGAACAAGTCCTAACCATGCTCACTAAAGCCAAGAACAGAGTCTCCATGGGTCGCAACAACATTCCAGAATGCTTCTTAAATTGCTTAAAACTGTATCCATCAGGGCAATTAAAAGCCATCTATAACCACAACCTCCAGAAAGGCTTTGTCCAAGAGGAATGGGGGACTGCAACAGTCATCCCTCTGCACAAGGGGGTCCCATCAACTGACCCAGGGAACCACAGACCCATGAGCTTGATCAGTCTTATCTACAAAGCCATAGAGAGGATTATCATGGACCTGATCAATGACAACATAGAACTCTGCAAACACTGGACCAGACCCAATTTGGCTTTGACAAATGGAGGTCTTGCCTGCTCAGACTGCTGGACTTCTTTCAGAAAGTCACCAGGGCGATGGATAAAGGTAAAATGGTACACTCCACTTACTTAGACCTGGCCAAAGCTTTAAACGCAATCCCATATTCAGAGATCACAGATAAACTTACTGAGTTAGGCATAAATCCCTACATCATCAGATAGATAGCAAACTAGCACACTGACAGAACACCTGTTGTCTAGATAGGTGAATCCACTTCCGATAAGAAGCCTGTCACTAGCTGTGTCCCACAGGGCTCAGTGTTGGGACCCCTCATCTTTGGTATATACTTCTCTGAACTGAAGGCCAGTGTTGGGGACTTCTGGCTCACCAAGTTTGCCAATGACTGTAAGCTGGGAGCAATCACTGAATCCCCAATTAATATTTACATACTACAAGCAGGCCTAAAAATAACAAACAACTGGTGCCAAAACTGTTGTCTGAGGCTAAATTATAAAAAAATGCATAATCATACCCTTCGGTATATCAGATATCCCTGCAAATTATAATATTGATAGCACACACCTAAAAGTAGACCCAGTGATGAGAGACCTAGGAGCACAGATAAATAGTAACCTAAAGTTTGACACCAGGTAACTGCAGTAGTGAGAAAATCCTTTTGTGTGGCTCAACTTATAAGTAAAGGCACGGCATCAAGATCAAAGGAAGTCTAAGTGTCATTGTACTTGGCTCTCAGCAGGCCCATAATCGAGTACAATATTCACTTCTGCATGTACCTAACCATGCACTTACACCAAGTGGAGTCCTCCAGAGGTTTCTCACTAAAAATATACAAAGTGTAAGACAGCTTGCTTATGCAGACTGACTTAACCCGAGAGGTGAATTATGCCTGATATACAAGGCATTCTTTGATCCAGCCCTGATGAAAATGTTACATATTTGCAAGAACAATTACACAAGGGCTATGTATTCCATGGATCTGAACCTTATTTCTGACTCTAACAGAACTTGCTAGAGAGAAAGAATCATATCCCAAAGGTTACCTCATCTATGGAATAAACTTCACAACTTCGTAAAACAAAGCCCATCCCTTGCTCTCTTCAAAAAGAATTTGGAGAAATGGATGGGGAACTGTAAATTCACTCCCAAGGTATTGCCCATGCCTCTTATGGATAGAAGCAGTCTGTAAAATGACTCAGGGCTCCAAAGTCCAAAGACCCACTATCCTGATTCTACCCCAACCCATATCTGGGGAATTAAGATATAATATTGTCATATCCTGGGTATTATTGGTTAGGCTTGTAAAGGTTCTTGTGTCGTTAGCCTAGTAATCACCTATGAACCTATGAACCAAAAGATCATTACTGGCAGCCAGAGGCTACTTTTTGCTGCTCTGTCTATCTATAGGTAGTCACAGCTACAACCCAAGCAACAGATCACATTAATTGGATGCTATCTGGGCACAGCCTCATGCCAAGTTTTTCTTACCCCAGAAAGATTACTATCTTTTCACTCCATAGTTCAAATCAGATACCTTCATCAATCCATTCCTATATTGCTGATTCTCATGGCTCTGTGTCTCATGGCTATTTCTGTCAATGTTGCAGAATTTTGCAGAAGATCCAGATTTTTGCCTTATACTTTAGATCCGTTTATCATAAAATGTGATTTTTTTTTCTAGCAAATAATGGAGGTCTGAAGTCATTAAATGATGACAGATATTTGATTTTCAGACTTTACATCCTTCATAAAATGCATAGTAATGTAAATGTTTACAAAAGAGACAACGGAGAGACCATTCACCAGTGGAGTCCTCCATTGTTCTGTGCTGGGACCTTTCCGGTTTGGCATCTACTTCCATGAAGTAAAAGCCACTACCAAAAGGCTCTGGCTGACTACGTTTGCAAGTTAGGAGCAGTCATTGAATCATCAAATGACTTGGCAATCCTGCAAGAAAATTTGCCCCAAATAAATAGCAGGTACCAAAATCATGGACTGAAAATAAATGCCAAAAAATACATTATCATATCTTCTGGGAAGCCATTTCCCCAGAGAATCACCACATTGTTAATGCACCTCCTAGAAGCTAAGCCAGTTATTCAGGATTTGGGAACTTATGTGGGCAGAGACTCAACTTTCAACCAACAGGTGTCCATTGTGTAAGAAAATCATTGCAGTATTGTACAGCTTATAAATAAAGGTATTGTGTCTAGACCTCTGGATGTCATTTGCTCCCTTTTTCATAGTCCTCAGTAGACCAATCATTGAATGTAATGCCCCCTTTGGCTTATATCTGCTCAGACACATGCATCGAATGGAATATCCACAGAGATACCTTATTAAAGGATTTAATATGTCCCATATGGACCAACTCAAAGCCCTGTCACTATTCAAAGTATCTGACTGCTAAGATGTGAACTGTGTCTGGCATACAAGGCATCCTCTGATTTAATACTGATGGAGTTATTGCATATCAGGTAGGCAAATAACATCATAAATTCTCAGTCTAGAGATCTAAACCTCTTCTATAACATCAACATAATGGTTTGGGGGGCAGGTGTAGGTATCAGAGGACAATGATGATCTTGGATAGACCCCACATCTACATAAAACTAATTTTATTTCTGTCCATATTCAAGCACAACTTGAATCTATGAATGGGAAACAGAAAATTCACACCAGGACTGCCCCTGTACTACTACTCGAAAAACAGCTCCTAAATGCTTTATCCCATGCATGGGACCCTTTAAACTATCTACGGCATGCTCCCAGTTATTGTAAAATCGAGTTAATATATAACTAATGACCATGGGATGGGTGAGGCCAATCTAACTCTAAATGGGATAGATTAATTCAAGCACCAAAAGTGAAACTGGCGAGGCTGAAAATGACCCACAAGGGCAACTAGCCTAGTACTTTCCTATTATCTTTGGCTTTACCCAGAATTCTGATGATAAGAGGTCAAGAGGTATGCTCATGGTGGCTTCCATTTCCTTGGTCAAGTCCACCATATTTCACATGAAGATACTTTAATGTATAATTTCTACACAATGGTCACAAGAAACAGACTCCCCTTCAAGCATGATACACTTACCTCAGGCTTGCAGGAATCATTTAAACTGCAGAATGACTTCTGCATCTGCTTACATAGAAAGACCATGTGGGACATCCCCTTTATCAGCAGCAGTGACCAAAGATACTTTGTCTTTGAGATGAGGGAGACATTTTGAGGAGAAGATGGTTCAAGGAATTTGAAACCAGTCTGAACCCTTTTTTAGCATCAACATCCTGAAGAAGCAAATAGTCTCCTAGCTTTGCAGGAATTTCAGAACTTTTTGTCCCCAGGAATGGTATCTATAAAACTGCAAAATAAAACCAAAAAATTTAACTTCACAAAGAAGAACCCCGTGGTAGATTAGTGTAAAAAGTTTAATCTCCGCTTTTATAAAACACTTCATCAGAATAAAAAAATCACATTTCTCAACCAATTTAAACAAAAATGTAAAACTAATTAACCAATGAATATTTCATTCAATAGTACACACTGCTCAGTAGACTTAATCGTTTAATTTCCTGTTCTCTACAAAACACTTTACATTAATGTGTTCATTTAAGCCTGGCAGGACATCAGCTCTCAACTTTATCTGCCAACTAACGTCATGAATTTCTACTTGATTCCTAAAAGTACACCCTCTCTTATCAGAGCTAACCTACTCCAATATAGTAAATGAAACCTTGTGAAAATTATTACATACTTTTGAATGTTTATACAGAGCATTGTGTTCATCATTTTTGTTTATTGCCCTTAAATGTTCTTGAATTCTATCATGTAGGCATCTTGTAGTCATACCTACATAAAATGAATCACAAGATGAACACAGGGAAAGATACACTACCCCAGTTGCTGCACATCCATATCTATATTTGAAATAAAAAATAAAATCCATGTGAGGCAATGCTATGAAAGGCCCTTCATAAATACACCTGCAACTAGTACATCCATTACATTTGTAGGTTACTTTATCTTTGCTGGCATTAAAACTTCTTACTTTAACTTTCTGATGTGTATTTTTCTCCAATAGTTGTTTGATACTGTTAACCTTAGTATTGACAAATAGTGGTGCACTGCCTAAAACCTGTCCAACATCCTTGTGACCACTAATAATTCTCCAATTGTGTGTGCTGATGCTTTGAATACTAGAGGTATCAGCAGACATCTCTAAACAGCAGTGGAGTGACTCTTTAAACATGCTTGAGTCAATTTTAAACTTTGCTTGAAAGCCATCCCTTAAAATAGGTGGGAAATTACTATTCAAAACAAAAAGGAATAGTAATTTCCTGATCAGAAATGATCATCAATGTTCCATACTGGCCCATACAAATCTATTTTCCCTTTTCTAAGGTCTCAGTTGAAGAAGTCCCCATGGCTTCTAGATTCACATCTGTATCTCCTCTCACATCCATCCAGACAGCCTCTTCCAGACTTTCTCAGTCTTAAGATAACTGCATGGTTTCTTCAATTTTCTTAATGGACAGACATCCCTCCTTTTCCAAGAAGGTGGTTCACAATGGTTCCCTTCTCAGAAATAATCCACTTGAAGGATCTACAAATGTAAATTTTAGCATTTTTCCATTTTGGCCACCAGTCATGAATTAGACCCTCATTCTCCTTCTATTGAGGACTGACAGTTAATGTCATTCTTATATTAGTCAGGCTTCAGTTACTCTACCAACAAGGCACAGTTAGCATCTATTTCATATTTTCATCCTTAATACCAAAACACTACGCTGGCATCACATAAACTGTGCAAGGACTCTTTCTTGCTCACCAGCTAGCTATTTAATTGTTTTGTGTTGTTTATCAGGGTATGGCACTGATTAATTTTAACCATTTGCAGACTCAGCCCTCAACTAAAGACGATGCTCCACCATGACACCAGAATTTAGTATTGGATGCCCTTAACGAAACCTCCCTTTGAACCAGCTTCATCTGCAGATTAAATTTTTTTGTCATGGAAAGCCCTATTTCTGGTTGCTATGACTTCAGTCAGAAGAATTTAAGAATTCCATTCCTTTTCTTCCACTGCACCACACCTAATATTTCGTAAGTATAGAGTTACCTTGAGAACCAAGACAACATTCAGTCCTAAGATGACATTAGAATTTAATCTTAACCAGACGGTATATCTCACAGTTTTATTTCCAAACCACTGCAACAGATGTTCACAGACAACTCAGATTCTATCTTCACAGAATAGAAAATTTCAGCAAATTGGGCACATATATTTCTAAAGAGACACTATCCAAATGACTATCTGACTGTAATTGCCTGAGTCTACTTAAGCGACAATAAAGTTTTACTTTCAAAACCTAAGACTCTTTCCACTAGGTCTAGGTCAGCTTCTACTGCCTTCTTTAGGAATTCTTCCATAGATGGCATATGCTCATCAGCAACATGGTCTAACTTGTACGTCTTTTCCAAGCACTGCAAACTGGACATTGTTTCCAGAACCAGGGACTCCATTGGCATTTTGCTTCTGACAGGTATCCTGTCATGATTCTACCTGAGATATCAGGTAACTTTGGATTCTGTCTCACAAAAATGGATCAGTTAGACTGATGAAATAAGACAGGGAAGTTATTTACTTAGCATGACCCTGGATCTTTTTCATTCAAGTCCATCTGATACAACATTCCTCCCTCCCTCCATATTCCTTCCAAATGGCCACTTATTCTGCAGAGTTGATGAGTCATGTCTAATATGTCTCATCTTATTCAGTTTCCTGTAGTACCTTTAGACACTAGGCAGCACACTTTATCACAGTGGATAGAATCACAGAGGGTTATGGGAAAATTTTTGAAGGAGTTTAAGGCACTGGAGTACTGGATAATGGTCAGACTGCATCTGACAAGTAGCTCAATACTCAACAGTTGTGTCAAACAGACTTGGATGAAAAGGGTTCCACGTTATTGTAATTCATTTTTGTTTGCATTAATTATTAAGGTAAAATTCCTGGCAGCCATTTTTGTGTTTTCTTAGTTATGTATAATTAGTCTTTTTATAAAGATATCCCTGAACATTTTTGCTCATTGTATACATTTTGATTGAAGCAGTAATGTTTTTAAAAGTAATCAAGGTAAAAAGAGAAGATTCCTCACATGCTGCTTTGCTTGAGTTTTTGTGTACTTGGCAAAATGTCACTGAATCCATTCCAGTGTGTAAACTCATCAGGTCCATCCTTGATTCTTAGATGATCTAGGAAGTAACTCTCTTTTCTGACATTCTGTGTAACATTATAGTAGAGAGTGAAATGCTATGTCTTGCTTCAGCAAATATGACTATATCAGCCTTTACATTTGCTTTCTTATGGTATGTATGAGAGCATGAGTTCTCTTCTAGACTGTCATGATCAAGATATTGCAGACATGGCCCCAAGTATAAACTGCTCTGCATGTCAGAGCACAGGATCATATAATTTTGCAGCATCACTCTTTTAACTATACATTTTTCTTTATGGATCATCCATTTTTATGCCTGCAGTTGTGTCCTGTGTGGCTCAAGGTCTGAGACCAGCTGGAATAGTGATTAAGGTCATTACCTCTCTTGCACAAGGTGCAAGGTTCGATCCTGACCTCTAGCTAATGCTTGTTTGGAGTTTGTTTGTTCTCTCCGTGTCTCAGGGGTTTTCCTCCACCTCCAAAAAACATGCTGAGTGCATCCATCTCAAACTTACCAATGTTTGGGACTGTGGGAAGCAGAAAAGACTCTACCTGGTGTCCTATAGGGGGAAGAGTTGCACAGGCCATAGTTTCAGTGCTCAATATAGGAGACCCTGGACCACAGATTTTGTGCTATGACAGGACTAGCCACTTGATGGTGTAAAATATGGCCCATTTTTGCTGCTGGTCATGTTGACTTATGTCGCCAAAAATGGCCATGGGTAATTACCAGTGATAAGTGGTTTGAGGATCTGACCTACTCCAGGGACCAACACTAATGGGGTATATGTGCCCTTATTGGCCAGTGTGTGCCCACTATAAAGTCCAGCAGCCCTGGGTCAGTAAGCTACTGGCCAGCCAATGTCTATTTGCCCAACTGGGGTTACCCAGGATAGCTCTGTTGAGTGAAAGCTGGATGTAAAACCAATCAACTGTATTCAATGTAGGTTCACTGACAGGATACAGCTTGGAAGTAGATAACATGATGATACAGAGAAGGATGGACATCTTAAGTATCCAAGAGACAAGATGAAAGGGCAGTGCAGTGTAACTGCTTCACTTGGGATCCAGAGTCTACTACTCAAGAGGAGCACAGGCTTGAACTGGTGTGGAGATTCTGGTTTGAGTGAGGCTTAAGGCTTCAGAAGGCAGTGAGGAATATCATAAGACATAAAGACAGAGTTATGTCAATCATACTCCTCTGTAATGATAGGGCAGTGTTCATAATCTCAGCCTATGCCTCACAGCAGGGTAGTGATAGTGAGGAAATGAGTGCATTCAGACAGCAGTTGCAGGACATACTAGAAATAAAGCAGGCCATCGTGAACTGGTGTTGATAATAGGTGACCTGATTGCACTTGAGACAGACAGAAAAGGATATGAGGACTGCCTGGGTCCACATGAGTGGGGCAACAGGAATAAAGAAGGAGAGACTGAGTCCATTCTAGACTTCTGTCTGGCAAATGGCTTGATAGTAACCAACACATGGTTCAGAAAGAGAGACAGTCTCAAGATGACATACAAGAGTGGCCAACATGCACATCAGGTAGACTTCCTCCTAGTAAGGAAAGGGTAATGGGCAGAATGAATGATTAGTGACGCAGTCAGCAGACGACATAAACCCCTGGTTGCCACAATCAGAAAGCTCTATGGTCAACAGAGACCAGGGTGAAGACCTGAAAGCTGACAGGAGAGAAAGTACAATGGTTCAATGAATTATTCAGGGATTTAGCATACCAAAAAGAGGAGGAAATAGGTGGCATTGAAGAAGAATGGCAGAACCTCAAAACAGCATGTGTGAAGACTACAGAAGTGATATGTGATCGAGCCAGCTATGGAAATAAGATACATAAGTAAAGTTGGTGGTAGACTGGAGAAGTCCAGGAAGTCATCAAAATATAGAGGTGCAGAAAAACGTTGGATATAGAAAATACTGACCAGACTAGGAAGGAATACTGGTTGGCTAACAAAGAAGCTAACAAAGGAGTTGTAATATCAAAGAACAGGGCATTGTGTGCACTGTACCAGCTTCTGGAAAGTGACTCAGTAGGGGGCACAAAGAAACTATATCAGGCTACAAGGCAAAGACAGAAAGATAAAGAAGATAGTCGGGCATCCTTCATAAGGGATGCAAGAAACGATCTGCTCACCAGTCCACAGGACATAAAAGGCAGATGGAAGGAGTATTCTCAGAAGTTTCTGAAAGAAGAAAACCCCAGAGAAGCTGTACTGCCCAGGAATCAGCCAACAATGAGAGAAGAAGAGGAGCCTACCTTAGAAGAGGTAAAAATAGCACTAAGGAAAATGGAGTCAGAGAAAGCAGCAGGTTCAGATGAGGTCACAGCAAATATGATAAAGATACTGGATGAAATATGGAAAAAATGGCTTCTGAGAGCACTCATAACAATGTGTGAGAGAAAGGTGTATCGCAGATGACTGGAGAATAAGCATGCTTGTGCTAGTGTACAAGAACAAGAGAGACATCCACAACTGTGAGCAGTACAGTGGCATCAGACTCTTTCACATTGCATGAAAGTTCTGGAGAGGGTGATTGATAAACAGATGCACAGATTAGTCACATGGGAGATGAGCAGTTCAAATTCAGACCAGGATGCAGTACAAATGACCCGAAGTTTGCAGTGAAATGGATAGTTCAGAGGAAGCTAGAGGTGAAGAAAGAGTCCAACTGGGCATTTCTTGACTTGGAGAAAGAATATGACAAGGTCCCAAGAAAGCTGGTTTGGGCAGTACTATGGTGGTTTGAAGTCCCATAAACATTGGTAGAATTAATGCAGGCTATGTGTAAGAACCCAATAATTCATGTATGAACAGTGTTTCTTCTTACAGAGGGGTTCCCAGTGGCAGTGGGTGCATACCAGGGTTCAGTTCTGAGCCCACTGCTGTTCATACTGGTTACCGACTACATTAGCAAACAGGTCAAAAGGGACAGATCAACAAAATTGGTGCATGCAAATGATGTGGCATTACAAACTGTCTCTGAACAAGAACTCCAGCAAAGGATAGGGGAATGGAATGTAAAACTGAAGGCACGTGGGATGAAACTAAGCACAAATAAAACAATAGTAATGGCAGCAAACTGGGGACATCAGAAGAAGATGAAAATTGAGATAGAAGGGAAGATTGTGGAACAAGAAAACAGCTTCAAGTATCTGGGAGGGGTGGAGAAGGGAAGTCTGAATGAAGAGGTCAAAACTAGAATCAGAGGGACTGTAGCCAACTGACATATAATCTTGGTGTAGTCTAGGACAGAAGAATGTAAAAGAATCTGAAAAGTAAGGTGTACAAGATAGTGGTGCAACCAGTACTACTGTATGGTAAAAAAACCTGGGCAGTACATGCAGAGCAGATGAGGAAGCTAGAAGTGATGGAGCTTAAGTGCCTGAAAAGGGTGGTAGGATGCACACTGTGGGGCAGACAAAGAAATGAGGATATAAGAGCAGAAGCTAAAGTGGCTTCAATTGCAGAAAATATCAAAGAGAACTTATTACAGTGGTTTAGATGTGCAGAAAAGCAGAAGACAATCTGTTGAAGAAGATTTGGGACAGACAGGAAGAAGGCAAGAGAAAATGAGGACGTCCAACAAAAAGGTGGATGGATTGTGTGAAAGAAGATCTGCAACAGTCAGACATGAGTGTTAAGGAAGGCAAGAGTGTGGCACTGAACTGAAAAAGATTGCAACAGTTAATGTGATAACATGACCCCATGTAGAAAATGGGAAAAAGGGGACTGATGACGATGATGATGACTAAGGTACTCACAAGTTGGGTGTGCCAAGCATTTTTCCACAGACTGTGTTTGAGTTCATTGCTTTTAGTGACAGGGTGTTATAGATTGGGAGAACAGATTGTAGATTTACCTTCCCATAACATTTGTCCTTTCTCTACTGACGCTTTAATGCAAAAAAAGGAACATTTAAGTACAAGGACTATGAAGGGTATAGAGTGTCAACAATACTCCATTTGTGTTCATTTTGTTCCATTGACTATCATTCTGAGCTCTCATTTCCATTTTGACTGGTATTGCATATTCAGTTTTTGGGGATCTAACAATGTGTTTGTTGTTTCCTCACATTTTTTCAGTACTGTACCTCCAATATCTAGCAAGGTTGCCTGCCTTGTTAATTCATAAGGCAGGATTTTTATTCATACCACCTATCTTGTTTAGTCACTTTAAATAGATGCCTCACTGTTGGGATGGAGAACAGGACACATGACATTCATCAAAACTCACATAATCTGAGATTATCAGGAGAGAAATCTATGTATAAACAGCATATAGTGCAAGGCACTGCAAGATTTTGCACAGGACCTATCCCTCTTAATCGTGTTGGTAACCCTATCAGTCTGGTTGGACAGTTTTGCAAAGGTCTGACTTCTGATCAAGCAAATAAATGCCAGTTTTGTACCTTCTGTACAGAACAGTTGATGAGAGTCCTGGAATGCTGCATATTAATGGTGATGATTCACATAGCCATAGGTGAAAAGCATTTTAGTGAATACAAAGAGTAGAGAAACTGCCCACTCAACTAACATTGGCATTTTATGAATGTGCATAGAACTTTAAAAGCCTCTGTAAATTCTAGCATGAGCACCCTTGCTTGATGGATGGCAGAATATAGTCCTACCATACTCTTCCTCAGTTCTCAGAAATCCAAGGACTGGGTTGTGGAGGTGTTTTTTTTATATGATGAGAAAATATTTACAACTGTGAGACTTTTTTTCCATTTCTTTATCTGTCCTGATTACTTCAGATAGCAGCTTGGTGTACCTAAAGCAGATTTTCAACAAACTTTCTTAGCTTTATAGTCCCAGGTATCAAGTCTTCCAGTACATCATGAAAAAAGAACTGATTTATGTTCATAGTTCATTGGTAAGACTGCCAACATATTCTGAAAATATCATCCTTTCCCTGAACTAAAGTACTTTGTTTCTTTCCAGTTCAGGACTGAGCGATAGCCTTAGATTCATCCCACAGCATGATTGCTTTAACTTCAACCCGAGCTTAGACAATCAGTGATTATTATGTTTACTCAACCCTGTTGTCTTTCACAGTTAAATTAAAGGTAAACCCTGACCCAATATTCGTTTTTAAGGTGATTAAAAAAGTAATGCAAATCAGCAATAATGTCATGCCTTCTAAACTTGGTTGACTTTTTCGAAACAGTCACCAAAGCCATTGATGAGGGAAAGGCAGTCCATACAGCCTACCTCGATCTGGCGAAGGCCTTTGATACAATACCCCACTCGGGTATCATTGAAAAACTCATCAGCTTAAATGTTAACCCATACATCACAAGATGGGTTGCAAACTGGCTGAGTGACAGAACCCACAGGGTCAGAGTTGCTGGCGCCATGTCAGACTCAAAGCCTGTCACAAGTGGTGTACCACAGGGCTCAGTCCTGGGCCCACTCTTGTTTGGCATCTACTTTCCGAAGTACAAGCAAACACAGGAGGGTTTGACAAAGTTTGCAGATGACTGCAAACTGGGCCATAGTAGAAAACCCATCTGACACAGATATCCTTCAGAAGGGTCTCACAGAAATGGATAACTGGTGCCAGAGCCATGGCCTAAAGTTAAATGCCAAAAAATGCATAGTCATACCCTTCGGGAAAAACAAGGTTACCCTAGCTACCAAATAGGTGGCAATCCACTGAGTACAGAAGAAGTTATCAGGGACCTGGGGACCCAGGTTGATAGTAGTCTGTCATTCGACACCCATGTAGCTAAAGTAGTTAGGAAGACCTTCTACATTGCCCACCTTATCATGAAGGGATTCTCATCTAGATCAAGGGAGGTCATAGTCTCCTATACTCATCACTCATCAGACCAATGATTGAGTACAATGCCCCATTCGAATGTATCTGACCCGACACTTGCAGCAGCTGGAGGCCACAAAAGTTCCTCACCAAAAGGATAAAGGGTTTCAAACATCTGTCCTATGCTGCCCGACTGAAAGAACTCCAGCTCTATTCAGTCCGCTTGCTCAGAGGTGACCTTTGCCTAACATACAAGGCCATGTCAAACCCAGATTTGATGAATATGCTTCACCTCAAAAATCTAGATCCGTCAGAGCCACAAGGCGGAGACTTAAACCTCGACACGGCTATTAATAGGACGTGCTGGAGGGATAGATTCATCACCCAAAGACTCCCTATGCTGTGGAATAAAATCCCGGTATATGTGAGGCAGAGCACCTCGCTGGCCTTGTTCAAGAGAAATCTTGACCAATGGATGGGAGATCGCAGATATACCCCAGGGATTACCTCAGTGTCACTGCTCAACAGAGGCACAGCAAAATAATGGGTATAGTTCCCCATACTAAAGGGGTGGTAAGCCTAAAACTATGGGCTAGGCTTGTAAATGCCCTCGGGCAGATAGCCTAGTATGAACCTATGAACCTATGAACCTATAATGTTCTAAACCTTGAAACATGTCTTTCACTAAAGGATTTGGAGGCTTGCATGCCTCAAAGTACTTATCCTCTATAGTTCACAGTTCACAGGCTGCACAAATAATAGCTTTTTAAAAACAGAGGGTTGTAGAGAACAATTAAGGATCATGTGCAGCCATTAATAAATATATCTTAAGTGCTTCTGCTACAGTCTGCGTCCATGTTGTTTGCAATATAGTTATGCTTTTGCTATCAGATGAACTACTGAAACAACCAGACATATGCATGTTTATTGGAAGCGTATTATTTTTGGAGCACAGGCCAGCTGTCACCTAACAGCTTGTTATTATTCTCAGTTTACCAAGGAGGTTGATCAGTCCCAAATAAAAGTTAGATTTAAAAAGGAACCAAACACAGTGTATATTCCTTACAGTATGTTTGCATGACATTGCAAGGCATTGGGAAAGAGGTGATACATTTGCATGTAGTCCACAGTATGATAAGCGATACAAGTAGTTCAAAACTTGATTCAGTCCTTTCATAGTCTATTAGAGGAACTGAAGAGAGATTGAAAAATAAATTACTTCTTATTATAGTACAAAGATATGCAATGCAGTGGGTAAGTAATAGGGATTGAATTAGACAAGTAGAGCAGTCAAGATTTGAGGTATGATCCAATATGTTGGAACTTACCTTCAATGCAAAGAAATGTAAGATAAGCAAGCAATAATGCCCAACAGGGTGTGTGTTACTGTATAAATAATGTCTGCCCAGGGGTGTCATGAGTCCTGATGACACAGGCAGAGGGCCTCTGCACCCCTGAAAGGGTGTTATTTACACAATAACACACACCCTGTATGGCAACAGTAAGTGCTTTCGTCCTTGTAAAAGGATTCATCAGACTGAATGAAACTCAGTAAACACACCCCTTGTATAGTAATTAGGTCACATAATTAAATTGGTGCCTAAGATTCTTCCTTTTTAAATAAGTCTTAAAATTCTCTTTGTCATTCAGTCCTGGTGAATAACAAACATCAAGCTTTAATTGCCGCAAATACTTCTTCCAATCAAGCTCATCTTCAGCAGCAAAAACCTTTTCATAATTTTTAATTTGCTCCATGTTGCTGTATGTTTTTTAAATAACAGTTTTTAGCTGTTGAGTTCCTGTTGAGCTGTTTTTCTTTATTAGTATTTTTTTCGGCTTGTATTTGTTCCATTTTCTTTATTGGTATTATTTATTTTTATTACTATGTTTTATTAATATATTTTTGATATACAATAGTTCCTCTGCCTAATGTTTCAAACTTGCTGTAGTAAATAGAGTTGGATGAAGTGTTTTACATCCAAATATAACATTTAAAAAAAAATCTAGATATTTGCTTATTTCTTTGGTCCTTTCCTCGTAAAATGTGTAGTTTGTTGGGAGTCATTGGGGATTGAAGTCACTAAACAATGACATACATTTGAGTTTCACACATTTCCTTTATTCATGTGAACACAAATCCTTTTATTCAAGGAACTTTGTAAGTTTACAAGAGCAATATTTAAAATCTGTCCCTATTTGTGAGCCTTAGGTTCCCCCTTTACTTTCAGCTTTATCCAGATTTCTTGAGCTAAGAGGTTGAGAGATATACAGACCTCTCAACAATTGCTGCTGATATTGTTCGATCAATCTCACTCTTATACTTCACATCCACATACACGCAAACACACTTCTGCTTTCATGCATGCAAGCACACATGCACTCACACATGCAGGCAGAAACACATACTTTTCCTTCTTTTTTATGTTTCTTTTACTTTTACCCTTGCTAAACAGCAAGGCTGGCTTGATTGATCTGACTCTAACTTTTGTGCATGCTTACACAGACACGCACACACGCACTCACACACACACACACACACACACACACACACACGCACACACGCACACGCTTTGCATGCACACACACACACACACACATGCACACACACACACACACACACACACACACACACACACACACACACACACACACACACACACACACACACACACGCACATGCTTTTTTTAATATATATTTTTTTAATCTTACATTTGCTAAACAGCAAATGTGCTGCTTAGCAAGCATAAAAAATGGCAACTGTTACTTTCAAATAATCAATAGAATCTGAAGACATTTAAGGAATAATTAAAGACTGCACCCACCCTGCTCACAAACTGTTTGTGAACCTATCATCTGGCAAGCGCGTCCATAGCATAAGATGTAGAACTATGAGATTTAGAAACAGCTTTTTCCCACAAGCCATCAGACTGTTGAACAGTGGCAACAATTGTGCTCCATGCTGACCATCTGTGCTATCAGTTCAATGCAGAAGACTGTCTCCTATTGTGCATTATACAATTCCTTCCTATTAATATTCTAAAACGTGCATGGTGATTTGCCAGCCCAACCAGTGTGCCCATTGTAAATCTAACAATACACCAATGGAAAAAGGTCCGGTCACCCGGACTTTTTTTCATTGGTATAAACTGCCCCCAAATCTTTTTTTTGTACAATAAAAAAAAAAAAGAGAGAAAACGGAGCAATGGAGACTTTCTTTTCTCCCTTGCTTCCGTTGCAAAGCTTTGATGTACTGGGTACACGTGGGAACGCAAGTTCCATACACATGCGCAGTACATCAAAAAGCAGAGTCAGTATACCACAACCAGTAGAAAGACAGAAATCTGCCATTATACAAAGACATTATTTAAGAAAAGTACTTATTTTTTTTCTTAAATAATGTCATTGCATAAAAGCAATAACCGACTCTGTGGTTGTGGTATACTGAAGATTTACCCACGGTTGGCTTTGTTTAATCACTCAGGCTTTGCCCTCATGATTAAACCACACCAACTGTGGGTAAATCTTCATTATACAATGACCCCCCCCCCATTAATATTCAAAAATTGTGTACGCTGATTGGTCAGTGTGCACGTTGTAAATCAGAGTTATAGTAATGGAAAAAGGTACAGTCGCCCGGACTTTTTCCATTACTATAACTCTTTTTTTTTTTTTTTTTTTACAACAACGAAGAACGCAAGATCTCTGTTGCCTCACACTGTCTCGCTATGTTAAACTCATTTAACATAGTGAGACAGTTTGTAAAAAGCAACGGAAATCTTGCTTTCTCCGTTGCTTTTTACAAACTGTTTCGCTATGTTAAATGAGTTTAACATAGTGAGACAGCTTTAAAAAAAGAAACGGCTCCGTTGTTTTTTTTAAAGCTGTCTCGCTATGTTAAACCCATTTAACATAGCGAAACAGTTTGTAAAAAGCAACGGAGATCTTGCTTTCTCCGTTGCTTTTGCCCACAGCTCTGATGTACTGCGTAGGCATACGCATGCGCAGTACATCAGAACTGCTGCAGAATACCGGGCAGCAAGGAGGCATTATACAATGCCATTATTTAAGAACATTTTTTTTTCTTAAATAATGTCATTGTATAATAGCAATAACCCACTTCTGGGTGTGGGTAATGCTGGATTTACTCATGGTTGGCTTTGTTTGGTCACGAGGGCTTCACCCTCGTGACCAAACCACACCAACCGTGGGTAAATCCAGCATTGCCCACACCCAGGCATGGGTTATTGCTATAATATACCACACCACATCATTGGTTATTGCGTAAATAACTTGACTGCCTGTCTCAATCCAATATTAGAGAAATACTCACTAAGTCGAACCAATTCACTGGTCATCAGGGGTAGTAGTAAGGCCAGAGAAATGTCTCATTATAGTGCAATATCTAATGCTACTCTGTACCTCAGTCACAGTGCAATACTCATGAATGTCTCACCCCCGGATTCACGAAGCCGCCGTGTAAGACTAAATAAGTCTTACTTGGAGGCTGCAATCGAATGGTATGATGTCAGCATGCCATGAATATTCATGAGGGCACGCTGACTCTACCCCAAACCTAACACAGACCGTGCAGGCAAGCAGGGAGCATGTCCGACTGCCGAGCAGTCTAAAGGTCCATGCCCCTGCAAGGGTGTGAAATGCAAAATGTCAACATACAAGAGCGAGTCCGCTCAAATGTTCATGTACCTAACACCACACACCCTGACATTGTAAACCCCCAGCATAGTTATAAAAAGTAAAACATTAAATTGTTTTACTAATTCCCAATATAGTTGCCCATATTTGCGCGTGTGTGCGCAAGTGTGCCCATTGCTTAGCTGCAGTTAGCAATCTCGACATGGAAGAGCATAATAAGGAATATGTATGCAAATTATGCCAAATAGTAATAGCGTAGTGGTAGAGCATTCGCACAAAGAGGAGGTATTCACGGTTCGAGTCCCACCACTCTCCTTCCTATTTTATGTTAAAAATGAATATATGAAGTAAGTCCTGACAGATATGATAAAACTTTTACTAAAAAGCATTGAAATGGCCTATGTATCAGTGAACAAAATGTATATTTATAAAGGAACCTGACATATAATTGTCCGCAGTTAAGCAGCGCTTCACCCAGTGCAATGAAGATGCCCATAGCTAAATCGCGCTTTACCCAGCGCAATGTAGTTGCCCATAGGTAAATCATACTTTACCCAGTGCAATGTAGTTGCCCATAGCTAAATAGCGCTTTACCCAGTGCAATCGGTCTGCGCGGAGGGGAGCGCCACGCCAACCAGCACACCATTGAGCAACGTCAAGCAACATAAAGCAAAGTTGCTTAAACACAGACACACCCCCTAACCTGTCTGGACAGTAGTAAAATAAAAAGCAATGATAAGGTTTGAACACAGGACACTGTGCACCATAATCAAAGTACTGAACCACTAAGCCATGACAGCTTAGGATAAAAATCCACTGTTAACATATATATATATATATATATACTAATAAATGTTAGATTAACCATTGCTAAGCAGGTCTGCAGTCAGCTGAGAATATTCAAAAATGGCCAATCACAGAAAAGTGCGGGAAATGTGGCATATTTAAACTGCATAGGAGGGAATACTCACCATAACTGATTGTAGCTCCCATCTGCAGTTAGAATGTCTGGTGCTGGAGAGGGTACATGCTTTACAGCGCAACGCTGGGGCATCGAGGAGTCTAGATACATGGTTTGGCTCCAAGTCCATCGGCATGAGACTCGACTCCTGCAGGGCCAGTTTCAAGAGACAGAGTATAAGGCAGAGGCTTGGAACCAGTTGGCTCATGAACTCACCAGTGCCACAGGCGTCCCTCGGACTGGTGAGCAGGTCCGTCACCACCATGCAGACCTGAAGAGACGGAAGCAGGACCTTCTGAACCAGTGGATCCAGGAAGCCCATCATATACATGATGCCCCACTACTAAGTAGGTAGCCATGAAATCCAATATGTAAGACATGCTAATATAGTCTAAATAATAGATAGGCATGTCTCAATATCCCTTCATTTACTTCACAGCTGCAGGTGTTCGTGCTATGAATCAGCAAGCCTATGCAGATAGGCTGCTAAGGCTGCGCCACCAGGCAGGTTAGTAATTATTCTGCATGTATTGTTACATGATATATGTGAGTGAGCATGACAAAAGTGTTTTAGCCCAATAATACAGCAATAAAATGTCCTGAATAAATCCTCTGCATGTACTGTTATATAACAAAAGTCAGTGAGCCAGAAATAGAGTGTACTAACTCAGCAATCAAGGTAAAATAAGTGTGAAATACTATTTCTGCATGTAATGTCATAATATATAAGTGAGCAGGCCTGAAAAAGAGTGTTGTAACCTATCAATAAAGGTATAATATGTCCTGAATATGTCTTCCGTATGCACTGTAATATCAAATAAAGGAGAGAGCCTGTAGAAAAGAGTGTTCAATGTAATTAATAAAGGTATAAAACTTGGAGTGTGTCAGTTTCACTTACTTTGAAATGTTGTTGTACCCTTGCAATAAATAAATAGTACTGTTGTATTAGGTGCTGTCAACCCACAGTTGTGCAGTCCCATAAGAAGTGGATGAAGGAAGTGGCAGTAGCTGTGAAGCATATAACATTTATTCCCTGAATAAATCCTCTGCATGTACTGTTACATATCATAAGTCAGATAGCCAGGAATAGAGTGTAGTAACCCATGAATAAAGCTAAAATATGTCTGGAATACTATCTCTGCATGCACTGTCATAGAAAATAAGTGAGTGAGCCTGAAAAACAGTGTTGTAACCTATCAATAAAGGTATAATATGTCCTGAATAGGTCTACTGTATGCACTGTAATATCAAATAAAGGAGAGAGCCTGTAGAAAATAGTTTTAATGTAAATAAGAAAGGTATAATACTTGGAGTGTGTTTGTGTCAGTTACTCAGAAATGTCGTTGTATCCTTGCATTAAAGAAATATTACTGTTGTATTAAGTGCTGACAACCCACAGTTGTGCAGTCTCATATAAAGTGGATGAAGGAAGTGCCAGTAGCTGTGAAGAATGTAACAGTCCTCAACAGTTGTTAAATGGCTGACATGCATAGGTAAATCTGGTGCACGAGTAGCTTGTCAAGGTGTTCCCCAGAAATGTTAGTGTGCTACCTGAAAAGTAGGGTTGTGTAGAAAATCAAGTGAAAATGTCACATGAACACATCCAGATGTGCAGATACATAAATATATAAATAAAATACAAGTATTTAGCAGTAACATCTGCATCTTGGACAGTTATTATGTCAGATATAGGTCAGGTATATAATGAACTAGCCAAACCCATAACGCAATCAAATGCATGTTGCCTAGTGTAATAATACATGTAGGGGATATACACCTGCAGTCAATAGAAATGTAGTGTACAGTTAAAGTACTAATAAGATGTTAATGGAGGTTTCTTTTTACACCCTATTCCATGTGCATAAACAATGCAATTCCACACCTCAGTGGGTATGTCTAATCTCATAACATTTGTTGGGACATATGTCCTATTGTTCTATAAAATCTGCATTTACTTTGATGCATGTCCCCTGTTAAACATCACAATCTTGGTGGCCTGTTGCCACCAATCATCCCTGCATGCTGTTGTAATGTCCACTGTCGTTCAATATATGCATGTGTTATGCTTGCTGTTCAACTGTTGTAACCCTGGTGTGTTGGGTTAATGGGAATATTACTGCATACTGTTACAACTAATTTGGAATGCTGTTGTCTATGTTGTAATTAAACACACCTAATCACAGAACGTATGGGAAGGCCGGTCCCAGTGGACCCACCTGTCCCTCCTCAGCTGGCAATTGCACCTGGCACCAGCAGGTCTGGTGCCCAGCCCAGGCTACCCTCCTCTGTTGGTCCTGTGCCACCTTTGGGTGGAAGCGCTGCAGAGGATGGGGCTCATCCCCCCCTGCAAGCGTGGGTGGAGAAGAACCTCCTGCCACCCACCGAAGGGTCCGGGTTGTGGTGCGTAGGGAGATCCAGCGTTTAGTCGCTGATCCCCTATGCCAGCTCGAGGCGAGAGTGGCGCGACTCGCTGGTGAGTCTGGCCTTACTACACAGCCCCCCAGCACAGCGACCCTGAGGTTTGTGAAGGTTCAGTGGTGACTACCCATGGGTGGGGATCTCATTCCCACTGTTACCATCTGTGGGCTCATGGGCTTGCAATTTCTAAACATCTGTCCCCGTCAATTGTGTTCACCCACCCCATGTGTCATACTCCACCCCTGTATGCATCTTGTTTGTCTTGTCTGTTTACCTATCCAACCTACCTCCCCAAATATACCTACTTCCTCTACCTCACTTTCCACTCTCCCCTGAAAAAAAAAAAAAAAAAAAGAGAAATCTGTACCTGCAAAAAAATTACACCCCATACATAGCTGCCCATTTTGCACACATGTCCGCTGGACATGTAAACTGTTAATTATAATTGGCAGTACAACATACTTCATTGTCCTCACTCCTCTCTCAGGGGTGGAAGGTTTCAAATTTCACTCCAAATTTGCTACATATGCACAGCTGTTGCTTGTAAAGCAATGGACAGCTATGGACCTTCCCTACACCCGTCCTGCACATCCCGAGCTTCTTTTCCTACTGTCTTTCCCTCTTTGTGACCCCTTTTTCACCACTTTCCTATCACCCCATTTTCTTTTCTTTCAAAGAAATTAGCACGGGGGTTAGCGGGAGTAAGCACTTTTAAGCAGTAGTAAGTGGGTTTAAGCGAGTGTGCCCATGTGTGCGCTTAGCTAAGCATCGCTAAGCATCACACAAACCTGCACAAACCCACTTACAACTGCTTAAAAGTGCCTTAGTCACTCTGTCAGGACCCTTGTTCTACTCAGCAGCAAAATAAAATACTTCTCTCAGTCTCGAACACTTTAGACTGCATGAAGTACCACCAAGCCACAACACATATACAATAAGTTAGTGCTGCAAAAAATATATCATGCATTACAATGAGTGAATGTAAAGGAAAAATAGGAAGGCCATAACACAAAGCTTGTTCTGTGGATCTTTGCCAGCAATTGTTGTGGGATTGCATTACAATGAGTGTGATGTGAGAAGCAGCTAATCAAACAGAAAATAATGTTACAGAGGCACTTTACAACCCCCACACAGTATCCTAGTAGGAGAAACACTGGCATATCTGAGAAGGGCAGAGACCATACCTCCTAACTGTGTCAACTTTCCAGGGATGTCCCTGATTGTGAAACATATTTTAGCTGTGTCCCTCAGAATCTCTCAGAAAAGTACTGACTTCAGTCAGAAAGGTGGGCTATTACACAATGAATACTGACAATAATAACAGTAGACACCGCTTGTACATCATGAAAGGAGTACTAATCCATATGCACTGCTTCACTGAAGTCTACACCTACTGTCCCTATTATGTGTAAGGTATACCTCACTTTCAACTACCTGTCCCTGATTCCATGCAAAGATGTATCTGAGTGTTCCATAGGCCTGGCAGAGGCACAAACACACAGGCATATAGGCTATACTGCTGCTACACACTCTGCAAATAGCTTTGGTAGGACCCCCACAAGCATACTCTTATGTAGGAGTACAACACAGAAATACCAATGGATGTAGCCATGTACTGGTAGCAACTGACTGTAACAATGCCATTGTACCAGTGCTGAAAACACCTGTGCGTTGCACAGATAAAGAATGACAGTGTAACCTCTGGCTACCATCTGGGTAGGTTCACAGCTGAGAACTATGCAGACAGACAACCTGCCCTAATAAACTCACAGGTACACACCAATCCTGCAAGTCCAGTAAGATAACATTCACAAATTAATACATAATGCTCTCTGTATGTAAGCACTCCCCCCCCTCCCACAATTAAAAGATACTTATGTGTTTAGGGTCTACCAAGTGTTTAGGTAGGCATACTCAGTACTGGAATTGTCCAGTTGTCCTGCAAACCCTGTGCTAATGTCAACACTAAAAAACACAAACCCTGCAGAAGTGAGTACATTAATATTCCCAGTATAACAGTTCACAAACAGTTCATGTGCCAAGAGAATACATCTCAATAACTACATTTGTATGGCAGTTAATTATATGAGTAGAAAAGAAACTACATAGTCACATAAATGTTGTGCAAGCATTTGTAGTTGTGAGTAAAACTCTGCACTGATAGCTCAGTACCGGAAGTTGCAACAGTCAGGTCTGAGTACAACATGTACATCACTGTCTGCACCTCTAGCTTCATTTATAAGATGTACACCAACCTTCTGACTTACACAACAGTGTCCACAGCAAACAAGCATGGGCCCCACTCTGGAAATCTGAAAGGGCTATGCCTGCCTACCTTAGCAATTTATAGCATTGGGTTGCTATGACAGTGAGTACTGCAATTACCACTCAGCAGGCTGTATGCATTTACCAAATGCTGGGCAACAATTGGTGCAGAGGGCATCACATGCACATGTGCAGATAACTATACAAGCAGATTGTACTTGCTATCCGCACATGCAACCATTACATTGCACGTTCAAGACAGTGAGCAGTTCCTAGCATGTAAGAAAAAAAAAATAGGTAACAAATTTATATACCTAAACAAAACTAAGGTCATCAATTAAGACAAAAAAAAGCACAAAGCAAACAAAAGTATGTCTCTGTACTTAATAAAAAAAAAAAACATCAAAGCATATACAGATGGACCTGAAAGGGACATACAGGTATGTAACAGTTTGTAGTGACCAGCAAGTAGTAGATGTTTATGATTAGTACTGTAGATCCTCTGAAACATGCGTATGTGGCAGCGGTAGGTATGTATGCACTGATGCCATGCATAAGTATTGCCATGGATGAATTGTTGTGTAGCTGTGTGCAGTGGGACATAAGTGTGACATTTGTAGCTCAGCAGTACATGTCAAACATCTGAACATGTTATCTATGGTCTGTACAGTACTGCGTTTAATGGCAGTTTGGGGAAGTAGTAAAAACACTTATATAAACTTGGATGTCACAGAGTAAGACATGCATGATAGTCACATAATGTGTAGCTTAGCATTGGCAACTGCTGTAGCAGGCTAGTATAGTAATGTATCATTTGCAGCTATGTATACCCTTGTACTATTACTGTATGCACACATGTGACAACTGTCCATGTTGTAACAAGGCCCAACAGGTCATCCGTGAGTTGTACGGACTTACAACAGTTTGGACCTTGCATCTGTATGGCACACACATATGGCAAGATACATATGTGTCTGATTTATAAGCATCTGAACATGTGCATAGAGCAGGGACATACTGCAACTGTTTGTGAAGGGCGGACATTTATATGTTGGTGCAGGTTGTTATGTGCATATTTATATGTAGGTTGTAGTGTGTGTCAAACAAGACAGCATACAGTGCTTGCATATGACATGTGTTGTTCAAACGCCATGGGTATGATTTGTTAGGTATATAGTCTTCCAGATAGGGGTTCCTGCTAAAGATATATGGGCTGAGAACACCTTCATGCATTCTGCACAAGACTGTGCAATATCATTACATAACTGTATTCCCCTCAACCTTTGCATAATTGATATTCCCACCATGAATGGTGGACTGTATATGTGCCGATATGCATATCTATGTGTACACCAGTGGATGTTCATATGTACGCTCCAGCTGAATGTAGTACATGTAATGCCATCCCTGTAGTTAAAAGCACTGTACCCATGAACTACCACATAGGTGGTAGTCTACTCAACACCGAAGGTGTGATAGGAGACTGGGACACAGGTGGACAGTAGTGTCCCTAATGATAATCACTGTGCCACACTAGTCATGTAAACTTAGTACAGTCCACATGTCGTCAGTAAAGGTGTGTCATCCATGGAAACAGAGGTCAGTGTTCCACTCTACTCATCAGTCATAGCACCCATCATAGAGTACAATGTCCCTGTTGGCATGTACCTCAGAAGACATCCACAGCAACAGTAGACACCAGACACATACCTCACAAAGAGTATTACCGGGCCCAAACAGATGCCGTATGCTGACTGTCTTACAAAACCACAGCCCCTGCCTAAAATACAATGCTATGGCAAGCCCACAGGTTTTGGATGTGCTCCATGCAAACAGGTGGAACACCAGACAAGATACACACTCTACTGATCTAAACCTTGCAATTTAAAAAGCAGAACACGCTCGAGTGGCACATTATCATCACAGACACATACCATACTGTGGAACCAACTACCTATCAACAGTAAATGAAGGTCCTCATTAGCAGTTTCCATGAATAATCATGATGATTGGATGTGAGATAGGAAACAAAACCCGGTAATCACCTCTGTGGCTCTGCATGACAGGGGCACATGAACCTACATTACATGGGTGTTGAAGTGCAGGGTACCATATGTCTAAGCTTCCATAGGCCCTATGGATAACAGCCTATCAGCTACCTAGGACCCGATACACACACGCATGTACCTGTTGCATCACATGCTATGTGAGGTTGACTGGGTGTGATGGAGAATGTGTATGCAAACGTCTCAATGACATGCATCAGGAGCGTTTCTCCCCAGGCCTCCACTGAAAACAGGCTCTGTGGAACCTAGTCGGACATTCCCAGTCAACAAATGTTAAATAAATAAATAAATAAATAAATAAATAAATAAAAATGTGTATATGTGTGATAGCCTAGTGGGAAACTGTGTATACCATGGTGTGCAGTGTTATAGCTCTAATCCCTTCAAAAGGTCTGTATGCTATTGCAAGGCAGGAAAAGCAGTATGGCATACATTGTGACGTAGTCCCATGGTGTCAACTGGAGTGTGCCATTGTAGGCTAAAGCAGTACATGTATGCTTATTGATTGTTAGCACTAGTGAATACAACTCATGTATGGACTGTAGTACTACCTGAAGCAGTAGGCGTCAACTGCACAGTATGGTTTATATCCACATGGCTTGATAACACTCTTTTGTTTGTTACCTGTAGTCCTTACACATTACATACCTCAGGCATGAGGTTATGTAGGTGCTGACACACAGTACTATATGGTACACAGGTAAATGTAATCTGGTTTGCCATAGCTTTGTGTCTTGTAGGTATGTCTGATGTGTGTGTGGTTATGCCTGTAACATGGCCTCGGTGGTATGTGTGTCACAGGATATAAGTGCGTATCTAGCAACATGTATAGTGTAGTACAGCAGTATGCCACCTATAGTGATGAATGTGCACATATGTTACTGAGGAGTTTGCTATCAACAAGTAGTGTGGTGTACTGGTAGTACTGTAACCATACTGTACATTCATTTCAATGGATGACAAATGTCTGTATGCATTAGCTTTATATACACCTCCTGTGGCTAGGTGGTGCATTGTGCAGTGTGCCATGTACTGATGTATAGTATTACATACTGGTTTCACTTTGTTGCTGTGCAGAACATGGTTTAGTATATAGTATGTGCCAGGCACTGTCAGGCAGTTGTGGGCTTAGCAGTCATATGTGGTATTAAAAGTGTGTATCTACTGACAGCCAATAGCTTGCTATATATGGCATTTCAGTGATGTCTGTACATTAGAATGTTGAGTGTGCCACATGACTTGCTCACAATTACTGTTTCATTGTCTTCCAGGTTTATGTCACACAACAGGAAACCAGCTTATTTCCCTGAGGAGGAGGAAGTGATATCAGATGCACTCATCCACCATTATAACCTTCTGTTCTCAAGAACCTGCCAGGACCAGCATGGTCACACTGCACTGTGGCAGGATGTTGTCCATTGGGTGAATGATGTAGGTGTGCATAACTGGACTTATGAGCCGGTACACCATCACTGCAGTGATTTAATCAGACATGTCCGGCAGCATGCCTCCGATGTCCACAGACAACAGCTTGCCACAGGTGGTGGTGTTGCTACACCCCCCCCCCTCACCAGAGTGGAAGAGCTGCTCCTCAGTGTGGTGGCTCCTGGCTAACCAGTACAACACACCTATGTCATCATGGAGGCCGGAGTCACCCAGCACAGCGATACCGAGCATGCAGGTAACATGGCATATCTGTAGACCACTTGTTATCTCAAGTGTTATAATATGCATTAATCAGATGTGTACTGTGTATGCAGAATATGTGGAGCCTGGTGTCATGCAATACTGATAATTCAGGACATTATCTGTATGCCTATGACTGTCACCTCATGTACTACTTTATAATTGCAAGCTCACAGCAGCAATGCCATAGTTGTTGACACTGACATACTGTCTTATAACCTTGCAGGTCCCTCTGGTGTGATAGCAAGACAGCAGACTCATGCTGGTGAGTGGGCTACAGTTAATATAGCATATAACATGTGCATGTCATAGGAGAGTTGTAGGCCATAAACACATGTTAAACATCTACACATAGTGCATGCTCTGCATGTTCTCTGTGTGACTATGCATATCCCAGTGACATGAGTAGCTGACTCATACACATGCAACACATAGAGCATCACAAACAAGTGGCGTACACTGTAGTGGACATTGTTTAGGCAGAGTCAATACACATGCACACAACATACACCACTTTGTCATATGCAGTATGTGTTAATATGGTACACATGGCGTATGTAGACACCTGCTGTAAGGTCATACTCCAGTATCCCATATGTCATCAACACAGCACACATACTATACCTGGAGGTAGAGGCCTATCATGGTGCGGTGTGACACATCAACACACAACACAGTCATGTTAGGCAATGCTCCCTATTGAACACCTGACATGCCCATTTAACAACTGTCTGTGAACTGTTAAATGTAGCCTAAGTGGTGCAGGTCAGGTACAGCAAGATAGTTGCCAGTGTGACATACATCAGTGGCCTTGAGTGACCACATGATGCTGCTGGTACTACACTACATCCAGTTACAGTACCTACAGTACTACGCATAGCATTCATTGTTATACAGTTGTGTGCATCCGGCCATGGTTTGTATACCTATGAGTGATGGTACACAGGACACTGGAAAGTGTTTCAGACTTGCAGTGCAATGTTGTGTCCATGTACACATTGTGTACCAGGGTGAGGCCAATCATTGAACAACACACATGCATCAACGACATGTATACTGTTATCAACAAAGACTCTCTACACTCACACTGCATGCTGTTGAGCAACACACATCCTGCATGCTGACACATGTGATAGGACTAGCTTGTGATACTGTACTCCATCCACCACTAACGACTATGTTCCATATTGCTGTTGGTGTGTGTGTGTGTGTGTGTGTGTGTGTGTGTGTGTGTGTGTGTGTGTGTCAACTTGACTGAGTAGTGTATCAGTGTGCATGTGTTCAGGTGTGCATGTGTGCATGTGTGCATGTGTGTATGTGTTCATGTGAGCATGTGTGCATGTGTTCATGTGTGCATGTGTGCATGTATGCGAACATACTGTACAGATGGTAAAGTGTGCTTCCTGTCTCCCTCTCACAGGTGCTGAGGTATTGTTGGATGGGTGCAGCAGGGAACCTGAGGTCACGGCCACAAATAGTGACCATGATGATACATGTGTTGTGGCACAGGCATGTTTGACAGGGTCTGTCGTTGGTCCACCAATCGACAGTACACAGCTTTCCACCCCATCTATGCACACATACGTACTGCCATTACATCCCTCAACACCAATGGCCTTAGGTGAGGAATAGCATATGGTAGGCATTGACCAGGAAAGTGTGGTATCTATGGCACATGCAACCCCACACAGCAGCCATGCTCAGACACCCGGAATGGTACCACATAGGCATATGTCCAGGGGTTCTCGTGGGAGCACCACTGGTCGTAATGCCCCTGGCAGGCATGCCCGCACAGGTCTCACAACCTCAGGTATGTTCCGGGCTGTGATGCAAGCACAGGCACGTACTGAACAGTACACCAGGCAGGGACTAAGGGTGCAGAGGGCAATAACACCACGATCAATGACAGTATCCGTGACCTTGCTGGTGCCATCAGCAATTACACCGATGTTATTGACAGACGTTTGGGGGAGACACTAGATGTCCTCTGCAATGTTATGTCCATATGCCAGGACAGTGCAGGACGGCTGGGACGTCGACATGAATGTATGCCAGCAACATCATCAGCTGTCAGTCATCGTGGATGGCACCCAAGTGCCAGCTGCTCCAGTAGTGCCAGTACCAGCCCCAGCAATGTTGTGGCTGGGCTGTCGGTAGACCATCCGAGATGACCACATGCATGTGGCTCTGGCCAGTCCCAGCAGGGACATGGGTCCAGTCAACATCCCTCTGCCTCTGACGATAGTACTCAGTCTGACTTAGTACCCGATACTGCCGGAGACAGTGATCTGTACAGCCTGGCAGGTACAGTCTGTGGCTGTCCCACAAACTCCCATATTTGGCAGCCACAAGGGGTACTGTGTGCATGCAGACACACACACATACTACTAATACATAGGGCTAACACACACACACACACACACACACACACACACACACACACACATACACACATACACATACACACACACACACACACACAAACACACACACACACACACACACACACACACACACACACACACATGCATGTCGATTGGATGGATCATTGTCGGGCTCTGGAAAAACAATAACACACCCTGTGCATATGATGAAACTGTGCCACCTCCTGTCATCTGTGACATTGATGCAGGAACAGGATAACGTGGTGCTGATGCACAGGGTGACCTACTAGCAGTGTAGAAATGTTAGCATGTTGTGAACATTAAAGTGTAATGATATCCTTGTAGGTATATCTGAGCAGGCATGATGCATCACAGCAATGATTATCAATTTAGTATTGTTTACACCAGTGTTAATTCCAAACATGGATTGTCCACACATGTGCCAGTTGGCTGATGTGTGTGGTACTGGCAGCATGTGTCGGTGAGTGGATGTTACGTGTGTGATGTGTGCAGTACAAATTTCAAGGTGTACATTTGTGAACATGGTGGAGATGCACTATTTGCATGTATGTGCATGGTGGGCACATGGGAAGGGTGACATGCCCTGTATTACACAGTGTTAATACTTCATATTTCCTATTGGTGTCCAGTATGCATGTCACTACACATATGTCACATCTTGGGTACACATGTGTGTATGACATGGTATGACACTATGCTGTGGGTGATACTGTTAATATCGGTCATTGGTTAGCATTCTGCTAATGTACATAACCTCAACAGCCTAATTTTAACCAATCATTAGATGATGTTTTGACAACTGACACACAGCTGTAAGATACACAGTAGCATTAAAATCATTCCGGTATTGTACTATACCAGTTACCAGTGGTATTGATCAACACACATTCCTGTAACCACTCCTGTTTGGCATGTGTCCATCCTAGGTACAAGCAGACACACTAGGGATATGTACGTCCACATCTGGTGATGCATACAGTGGCCTACAATGCATTCCCTGGATTAGACACTTATCCTCCACAAGGGTATTATACAGACAGATACCTGTTAACAAACCCATGTTGTGAAGCTATGAGCCAACAATAGCATAGTCATCCACATTTACTACACATAGTATCCTGATAGTACCACATTGGTAGTAGCACACAACATGTAGCAGGGGTACCGATGTATGTATACAAACAGCCACATGTGATTTCATCTGTCCTTTGATATCCACATTCCTAAAGGTATGCTGATGTCCCTCAGTGTATCACATAAGCAATAAGGGGTCTGTATGCATATCCACGTAATTGTTGTATACCTACAATAATGGCCTTTATTGACAGACTGTGTTGTGTTTAAACATGTCTGAAATATGCCACAGGCATACACCCACACTCACACTATTCTATAGCAACTGTCGTGTGTGTGTGTGTGTGTGTGTGTGTGTGACACAGATGACCTAGGGCACAGCTCACTACAGTTGCTGGACTTGTCACATACATACAAGATGCAGCAGCAACAACTGTCAATAGTAACAGATGTAGTCATGTTGACAGCAGGCTTCACACCTATGAAGTGAATAAGGTCACATGTACATATATGTCTTGGCCACACTGTTACCAATTTAGGTCACATGTACATATGTATATTTGCCACACAGATACCTGAAGTGTGCAATGCACATACTGCTGTTTTACTGATATGTTATACAGTAGTAAAAGCTAAACCCACAACACATTGCTCAACAGTGTCACACGCACACACTCAGCAATTGTAGGATTCAAACCCCTACCTACTTATCTATGTTATGATACTAGACAAATATACATTACCACAATGTGCCATATGCTTTACTGGGAGTTTTCATTTCCACTGCTGTATTTGTGGGATACTGACATCATCAAACTGGCCAAAGGGGAATTCATCTCTTTTAATGTGTTTTCACAGTCTCCAAAAAGGCCACTCCACTCATAGGATTAAGCACACACACCCAGCAATTGTAGGATTCAAACCCCTACCCAACTATATGATGACTAGTGAGGAACACATTACCATGACACGCTATATGCTTTACTGAGAGCTTTCATTTCCACTGCTGTATTTGTGGGATACTGACATCATCAGACTTGGCAAAGAGGAAATCACCTCTTCTAATGTGTTTTCAAAGTCTCCAGAAAGGACACTCCTCTCAAAAGGAATCACACACACACACACACACACACACACACACACACACACACACACACACACACACACACACACACACACACACACACACACACACATTTACACTCAGCATTTAAACCCCTAGCTAACTATGTTATGACACTAGGGAGATACACATTAACACAACACACTATATGCTTTCCTGGGAGTATTTATTTCCAAAGCTGTATTTGTGGGATACTGACATCATCACACTTGGCAAAGAGGAATTCACCTCTTTTGTTGTGTTTTCACAGTCTACAAAAAGGCCACTCCTCTCAAAGGGAATCACACACACAGCATTTGCAGGATTCAAACCCCTACCTAACTATGTTATGACACCAGGGAAATATGCATTAACATGATGCACTATATGCTTTACGGGAAGTATTCATTTCCAAAGCTGTATTTGTGGGATACTGACATCATCACACTTGGCAAAGAGGAATTCGCCTCTTTTGTTGTGTTTTCACAGTCTACAAAAAGGCCACTCCTCCCAAAGGGAATCACATCCACACTCAGCATTTGCAGGATTCAAACCCCTATTTAACTATGTTATGACACTAGGGAGACATGCATTAACATGACGCACTACATGTTTTATTGTGAGTATTTATTTCCAAAGCTGTATTTGTGGGATACTGACATCATCACACTTGGCAAAGAGGAATTCACCTCTTTTATTCTGTTTTCACAGTCTACAAAAAGGCCAGTTCTCTCAATGGGAATCTCACTCACACATTCACACTCAGCAGGATTCATACTCCTATCTAACTGTGTTATGACACTAGGGAGATATGCATTAACACTATGCATTATATGTTTTACTGGGAGTGCTTATTTCCAAAGCTGTATTTGTGGGATACTGACATCATCACACTTGGCAAAGAGGAATTCACCTCTTTTGTTGTGTGTTCACAGTCTACAAAAAGGCCACTCCTCTCAAAGGGGATTTCACACACACATTCACACTCAGCAGGATTCAAACGCCTACTAAACTATGGCATAACACTAGGGAAAATACGCATTAACACGACATGCTATATGCTTTACTCGGAGTATTTATTTCCAAAGCTGTATTTGTGGGATACTGACATCATCAGATTTGGCAAAGAGGAGATCACCTCTTTTAATGTGTTGTCACAGTCTACAAAAAGGCCACTCCTCCCAAAGGGGATCACACACAAACTCAGCAATTACAGGATTCAAACTCCTACCTAACTAAGTTGTGACATTAGGAAAATACGGATTAACACGACACGCTAGATACTTTATTGGCAGTATTCATTTCCAAAGCTGTATTTGTGGGATACTGACATCATCACACTTGGCAAAGAGGAATTCACCTCTTTTGTTGTGTTTTCACAGTCTACAAAAAGGCCACTCCTCTCAAAGGGAATCTCTCACACACACACACACTCAGCATTTGCAGGATTCAAAACCCTACATAACTATGTTATGACACTAGGGAGATGTGCATTAACACGACACACCATATGCTTTGCTGGGAGTAGTCATTTCCAAAGCTGTATTTGTGGGATACTAATATCATCAGACTTGGCAAAGAGGAGTTCACCTCTTTTAATGTGTTGTCACAGTCTACAAAAAGGCCACTCTTCCTAAAGGGGATCACACACACACACACACACACACTCAGCGGTTGCAGGATTCAAACCCCTACTTAACTTTTGACACTAGGGAGATATACATTAACATGACACGTGATATGCTTTACTGTGTGTTTTCATTTCCACTGCTGTATTTGTGGGATACTGACATCATCAGACTTGGCAAAGAGGAGTTCACCTCTTTTAATGTGTTGTCAAAGTCCACGCCTTTCAAAGGGGATCCTACACACACACATAGCAACTGTAGGTTTCAAACCCCTACCTAACAATGCTATGATATTAGAAAGATACGCATTAACATGACGCACTATATGCGTTAGTGTGTAGTTTCTATTCTCCTGCTATATTTGTAGGATGCTGACATCATCAGACTGGACATACTAATGTGTGTGCACTTTGTTTTATGCAATCCTAGGAATGAACCTTGTGGGTCAGCAGGTGTGAACAGCTTGAACAGGACTCCACAATTCATAGCTTGTGTGATCTATCTGTGGACAAATTGCCATTCCTTCATATGACAATACATATTTATGCACAGATTGTTGGTTTTGTGGATACAACATGTGTCTGTGATGTTGATAAAGGGCTATTCAAAGTCTATGTGGGATGTGTGTTGCTCCTTTCAGTGATGTATGTCCTGGGTGGCAGCCTTGAAAATAATCTAGCAGGTTTGGGGAACATGATCTGCTCATTAACATACCACAGTTGGTTGAGTTGTGTGTTTGTCGGATTACAATAGCACTGTTTCTGACAGCAATCATGATGGACTCCATGGCCTAGCAGTTCAGACTTCATAGGCTTATAGGACTATAGTTCCCATGATCTGTTGTGCACCAACACTTGTGGGTTGTGCCATATGTTGCTGTAACACATTCAACAGTGTAAGATCCTGTAGATAGGGTGAGGCTCAACAGACTGTTCAGGTGCAGGGTCTGTTTGTTCTGTTGTTCACTTATGACACATATGGGGAAACAATGTTATCCACGTGATGGCATTCATTTGGCTTTGGGAGGAGCAGTTTACACATTCTACATGTGATATCTCCTGGTATGATGATAGGGCCTTTTGTCACTGGGAGGTGGGTATGTATTTATGGGCCTGTCTGACAGGATGTCGACATTATCAGTCAGGTACAGTTGACCCTGACTCAGGACATATATGACTGTACATTGCTATTTCTGACATAGCTGAAGGAGGTGTAATGGTTCTGTCTGTACTCCTTCGCAGATAATCTTTCCCAAACAATGACAAACCTGACCACTAAACCCCTGTTATACTCTTTTACACACTTAACACACTACAGATCCTTTGTGATCAGTCAACAGAGTATGTCATCATAATAACCTGGCATGTCCAAAGGTCGGTTTCATGTGTACTCTCCAGTCCAGCTGGTGCATATTGGAATTTTGACGCATTGTTACAACTGTCTTATGTACACAGAGAACCCTGTCCTCCTACCAACAAACTCAGATATATGTGAGAGATGCAACTGTATAGACAAACAGGAGGCTGAGTTCTCTCAACCCGTGACTGGCACAGTCTATCAGGTGGTGAAGGTAACCACACACACCACAAATTCAGTCTCACATGGACCTATGATGACAGCAAACCAAATATATTACCAAACAAACACATACTCAGAGGATCTAAATATACTCTGCCTAAGCAGCAGAGACATCCAAAGCAGACACCCAAACAACTGCTAACCCACAACTATACACACATATCTCATAGTTCTCAAAGTCAGTGTGTCACACAGTCACTGCCCTTAGGCCTACACAACACACCTAATACACTTGTAATAGGTGACTGTAATTGTCGGTCACACTAACATCCCACTCATCAGGATGAACAAGGAGAAGGTCACTTTGTGCTGCCTGTCTGGTGCCAGGATCTGCCACATGACACATGCACTCAGGTCATTCCAAAGCAAGTACAAATATGGTTCCATCATTGACCATGCTGGTGTGTAAACCCTTAGACGTTCCTCCCTGGACTAGATGACAAGAGACATAGAGGAGCTCTCTGATCATGTAGCCCAGGCCAGTATGACCCTGACCTTGTGTAGCATCTTACCCTCACCAAGAATGATATCACAGTATACAGACAAACTGATCACTTTTAACAGTTGGCTAACATATTGGTGTCATTCAAAGGCGATCCAGTGTCTGTAAGCCTGGGATTACATGCTCGACATGCTACATAGCTTCGCTATGGACACCATGCACCTGTTACCCCTAGGCTTTAATATACTGGCTAAAGCTCTTGCCACCCACATAGTGGCTGTTTTAGGAGAGGCTCAGAAGACAAAACCACCTCCATAGACATTACAGGGTAAAGGAAACGGAGAGTAATGCTGCTCAACAACAGATGTCTAACCCTCAGAATGCATGCACTCAGGACTCACATCAGTATGGAGACTGTTGATATATGTGCAGTAACAGACACCTGGTTCAGGCTCACAAAAGCACACCAGCACTACCAGGTTTTACTTCATACCATGCTTTGCGGATACAAGACTCGGATCGGCCAACAACAATAGGGGGAGTATCCATATACATCAAGCATACACACACCTCCGGGTTGGTAGCACTGCACAAAGCATCAGAGAATGTACATGTGCAACTAACAGTGGGCCAAACTGCATTTCAGTTTGTAGACTGCTACAGACCACACTCCCAAACTCGGGAAAAACACTCGGTATTCCAGGGAACACTGGGGAATGTGAAGGTTTCTCCAAACACCATTATATTGGGTGACTTCAAATACACAAACATTGACTGGGAATACTACTCAAGCACCAACACCCTTGCACAATAGTTGCTAGGATTTATAGACTCAAATGTTATGGCACAACTGATCTCCACAACCACAGGGGGGTAAAACATGTGGGACATGATCATCACCAATGTGGGGACTTTGTGTTCCACAACAGAGGACAATGCCAGACCATACTATTTAAATCCACAAGGCACGCCTGGAACGCAATAAGAGTAGGCTAGTATTTAAAAATGTTTTAATGTCCTCCAAGATGAAATAAGCGCTTTCGGCGGAATAAATACGCCGCCTTCTTCAGATTTACAAAGCAGAGCAAAAAAGACCACAGGTTTTTATAAATAATACATGGTAATGACCCAATAAATGGAAAATGCATTTTTCAATAAAAAATTGTCATGGAAACCTTAAAGGAATCCGAGTGCATAATGCAAGCAGTTCTATAATATAATGTGTTTATAACACATTGACATAAAGCCAGTTCTAGATGTTAACCTGCCTTTTACAACCACTCAAATCACACAAGGTTATTAAAATGTTTAAACAACTTATTACAAACTGTGCGCAAGAACTTAAAACGTCAAATAATTTTACACATCATCTATACCAGATAAACTACATAAGTATTAAATACTTCGTGAATTATGGAGCACACACATTTGGTATAATATCTCACTGTGTAATGTGTTAGGGCATGTTGAACTGCCCTCAACAGAACGAGCATTTACTTAGATCAAATATAAATATATAAAAAATATTTATTAACCCGCTCTTATGAATTAAATTAATTCTTATAAAAAACTATAGTAGCAGTTCTGGTCCCATCATCATATTGTAAAAGTCAATTACAAATATTAAAGGAAGGTGAAATTAATATTACCTAATATTTATAATATAAATGTAATAACTGAAAATATTATGAGACATGACACTGAAGTAATTCATGAGTCAAGCGACTCATCCTAGACCTACATAAAGTTTCAAAAAATCATAATAATAAATCAGTTCAAAATAGACCTCTAGTATTCATAAACCTATTTTGTTTCTAATGTAGCTTAAGCCTTCAACAAATCAAATTGACTGTGCTACAAACAAACTTAATTGTATTCATCTATTAAATGCCAGCCATTTTAATACACATTTTATGGACAGAGACTCATTAATGCCCGGTATTAAATGGGCCCTAGTGCGAATTTGCCACAAAAGTTCATCCATTTCTAGACGGACCTGCCATGGTCCACCTCGAACATCTTGTAATCTTTGCTGCAATACTACAAAACTAAATGTGTGACCATTATGTTCTAAGATGTGTTTAGCAAGGGCATTTTTTTCGTCTTCTTTGGAGATGGCATGCGTGTGTTCATATATCCTAATTTTAACCTTACGTTCAGTTTTTCCAATATAGAAAGCCTTACAATGGTTACATATTGCTGCGTAGACCACTGACATGGTAACGTTTTTAAGATCACTGGTCACTATAATTGTGAAATGAAGTCAGTGACGTTTTAAGTTCTTGCGCACAGTTTGTAATAAGTTGTTTAAACATTTTAATAACCTTGTGTGATTTGAGTGGTTGTAAAAGTCAGGTTAACATCTAGAACTGGCTTTATGTCAATGTGTTATAAACACATTATATTATAGAACTGCTTGCATTATGCACTCGGATTCCTTTAAGGTTTCCATGACAATTTTTTATTGAAAAATGCACTTTCCATTTATTGGGTCATTACCATGTATTATTTATAAAAACCTGTGGTCTTTTTTGCTCTGCTTTGTAAATCTGAAGAAGGCGGCGTATTCTGAAGCGCTTATTTCATCTTGGAGGACATTAAAACATTTTTAAATACTAGCCTACTCTTATTGCATTCCAGGCGTGCCTTGTGGATTTAAATAGTGTTTTTGGGTTTGTTTCGTGCAATGCCAGACCATACATTTATCTCACTGGACATACATATCCCATCCACACACACATCCTAGGTGATCTCAGTGAAGTACTTCTCATAAGCAAATGTCACACTTCTACAAACTGAGGTGGTATCCGTCAAGGACCCTGGGACAGCGTTAATTATGACTCAGACCACGTAATCCTTTACAAACCCATTCTATGGACAACTACTAGAATGCATGGATCGTGATATCCCAGATAACTACAAGACTCACTCCTCCAAAGGCAGGGGACCTGTCTGGTGGACCACGGCCATTAATAAGCTATACAATGACAGGAGGAGGCTACTACATGATAGAGCACAAACCCAAAAAGGAAGGCATCTCTGATCAGTACTATGGAATAGCTATGATCACTTGTTGATTCATCTAAGGGCCACTTCTAACGGACACTTGCAACAGACACTAAGGGCAATCACAAGGCCTTCTTTAGTTATGTCAGGGACCTGGGTGGGCACTCACAGATATGCTGCGAGTTACTGCATAATGACAAAACATACAGTGAACCCACTGACATTGCAAACATCCTGGCAAACAGGTTCAGTGGAAAAGTTTCCCCCCATCCCCCCTAAGGTGCAAATGTCCATCCCAACAGGGTTTAGCCTCCCTGACATCACAGATGAACAGGTGAGTGCTGCCCTCTCCATAGCAGACAACATAGCATCAATGGGACCAGACGGTGTCCCGGCCTGCGGCTTACACGAGATTCATGACAAACTTAACACTCACATTATGTCACTGTTCAATATCAGAGTTACTACAGGATATGTACCCAAGGAATGGCATACAGCAACGGTGTTCCCGCTTCACAGAGGTGGTGCCACAAGGGACCCTGGACAATATCGCACTATAAGACTAACTATCCTGGTCTGCTAAGCTATGGAGCGTATCATCATGGAACATATACACATAGACATTGTGAACGTACAGACACTGGATCCTACACAATTTGGTTTTGTTGTGGGCAGATCTTGCCTCTTGAACCTGTTTGATGTCTTTAAACAGTTAATAGGTCCATAGACATACAGAGGGTTGTCCACACAACCTACCTGGAGCTCGCACAACAGTTCAACACAATACCCCACTCAGCCATTATACATAAGCTCACCGGCTTCAATATCTACACATATGTCACAAGATGGATTGCTAACTGGATCATGGATAGCACCCACAATGTCAGTATTGCAGGTGCCATGTCTGACTATACACCAGTTACACGTGGCATCCCACAGGGCTCAGTCCTGGGACCTCTATTGTTAGGTATATATTTCTCAGATGTACAGGCTAACACAGGAGAAATATGGCTGACCATGTTCGCAGATGATGGCAAACTGTGTGCCATAATCAACTCCCCAGCTGGCACAAGCATCCTCAAAAAGGGTCTCACAGAGATGGATAACTGGTGCCAGAGCCATGGCCTACAGCTACCTTCCATTAGATGCATAGTCTCCCCCTTTGGTAATAACAACGTGCCCACACATTACCACATAGGTGATGATACATCACGTACGGTGGGTGTGATTTGTGATTTGGGGACATGAATAGTTAGTACTCTCGTCTTTGACAATCACGTTGCCAATGTTGTTGGACACACCTTCTATATAGCCCACCTTATCCCATAGGGTTTTACATCTAGATCAAGTGGGGTCATTGTGCCCCTATACTCATCAGGCCCATGCTTGGATACAATGCCCCATTCCTTAACTCACTAACTGAATCACAGATAATGATACACTCTTCTTTACTACCCCTCTTGTTCACACCATACCTCCTTACCTTGTATGAAAACCAGTTTCTCACAGGATTTCAGGTCCCAAAAGGCCATACTATCACCCCAGCTGTAAATCCTTCCACCTTCAACCATACTTACAGTACCAGATCCTATCCAACATCTTGTTCAGTCTATCAACATCTCAACCCTAGGCACATTAGCTCTAGATCCAAACACTACCACAAACTAATAAACAAATTCCTGAAGTTCATCACCAAGTATAGACTCAACCTAATACTTGGTGGTGATATCCACTCCAACCCTGGCCCACTCACTTCAGATACACATACCCCCTCTACTTGTAATCTAAGCTACAAACTTACAATTAATAGGCCAACTAACTCTCTACTAGTCTGTCATCTCAATATTAGAAGCATTAATAACAAGGTACATGAATTGCATGCACTTCTGGATGTCCACTCCCCTGAGATTCTCTGTTTATCTGAAACCTGGTTAAAACCTAACACTAAAGACAATGAAGTGTTACCACCTGGGTACAACATACACAGGCTGGATCATGCTTCGAGGAAGGGGGTGGGGTAGCTGTACTCTATAAATCTGAGTTGAATGTCACCATAGATGTAATACAACCTCCTCAGATTAATAACTCAGAGATTCTTGCCACCTAATTGCAACTTAATAAAATGAAATGCATTAATATCATCTGTACATACATTCCCCCAGGTAACAATATATCTACATTTGAATATATCCTGCACTGGCTATCATGTCACTACCCCCAAGAAACCCTACTACTTGGAGACTTTAACATAGACTGGGGCACCTGTTCCTCAGAATCCCCAACCACTCATATTAACCTGCATGCATTTACACAAATCATATCCACCCCTACCAGGATAGGTAAACCCAACCAAAAATAAAGTATACTTGACTGGGTACTCATAAACGGTCACCCCCAACTGTACACCTCTGGTATCCTCCTTAATGGCATAAGCGATCACCTTCTCACATATGTAATTAAGCACAAAACCATTAATTCCCAACAACCCTTACTCAGAAAGGTTAGAAACAATAAAAACTTTGACCCTGCCAAATTCCAACAAGAACTAAACTCATGTAATTGGTCTATTCTAAAACACCTCACCTTAGAGGAAGCAGTAGCATACTTTAACAACAAATTCCTTGAGATCCTTGATTTGCATGCACCTGTTCGTTCAAAGAGAACCAAGGCAAAAACTGCACCATGGCTTTCTATAAAGTCTAAACTCAAAATTACCCTTAGAAACAAAGCATGGGCTTTATAGCATTCTTCTAAAGACCCGCAAGATCACATTAAATAGAGGCAATCCAGGAATGAAACCAAAAAATCAATTTTACAAGACAAAAAATAATACTACTGTAATTTACAGACAGTAAATCAAAATAACCATCAGAAGTTTTGGGCAGGTTTAAATAATCTACTACATCCTGGACAAACTTCAACCACAATCCCTGCTACTGCTATTGATAAAACCCCTGAAGATGTTTCTGATAGTTTTAACCAATTCTTTACTAAGACAATTCAAGCCCTAGCTAGCCAACTACCTCCTAGCTCCCGTGGTCCTGAAAGTAGCACCCCTAGAAACCTACTTGCGTTCAGCTTCCAACCAGTCACCACTTCACTTATCTGTACCTTGATCAAAAAATTAAAACCCACTACACTTTCTGCTGATCAACTCCCTGCCATGTACCTACAAAAATCAGCTGATGCTATTGCTTACCTCATCTCAATACTAATCAATTGAACCATAGTAGAAGCTAAAATTCCCACCATCTGGAAAATATCCTACGTAATCCCACTTCACAAAGGAGGCAGCTCTACTGAATTCTCCAATTATAGGCCAATAGCTATACTCTCTCCACTTGCAAAGATTATGGAAAAATGTATTCATAGACAACTCATGCACCACCTAATCCAAAATCGCTTTATGGCAGACACTCAGCATGTCTTCCGTCCTCATCACAGCACTACTTCAGCCCTCCTAGCCTTTACTAACACCATAAACCATAATCACAACAATAATTATATATCCTCAGCCCTCTTTTTGGATCTTTCCAAGGCATTTGATATGGTTGATCACCAACTTTTAATCCACACCCTGCAAACATTCTGTCTAGATACTGGAGCCCTCCAATGGTTTCAATCCTACCTGAATGGTCGACAGCAGGCTGTCCTCTGGCAGAACAAACTCTCTAACCTTCTACCTAACAACCTTGGAGTACCACAAGGCTCTATACTAGGGCCCGTGCTGTTCCCCATCTTCATTAACGACCTTTATACTGTCATCCCAAAAGTCAGCTGTATCCAATTTGCTGATGACTCTACACTGATTTGCTCAGCCAAATCTCCATTAGAGTTATGGTCAGCTACCCAGACCACCTTTAATACAATAGAAAACTGGCTTTCTGAACATCGTCTGATCCTAAATCACAAAAAACTAAAATGCTGTTATTTTCACCAACACTTAGGTCTACCACTTTCACCTTTACCATAAAATCAAATGATGGCACAATAATCTCTCCTGACCCATCTACAAAACTATTAGGTGTCATCACAGACAATAATCTAAAATTTGACCTACATGTTAACCAGACTATCAAAACCATCAATAAAAAACTAAGATCACTTTACAGAATAAAAGCCTTCCTAACCCCTCCAGCTAAAATTGCCATAGCTCGCTCTCACCTTCTTTCAACCCTTCTGTATGCATCCCCTCTACTCTCGAATTTAAACAAGACTGCCCTTAACAAACTCTCAATTTGCTACAACCACATTGCCAGGTTTGCCACTGGGCTGCCTTTTAGGACACATCATTGCATCAATCTAAATCAGCTTGGATGGCTTGAACTACCCAGCCTAATCCAGTATAACCAACTGATTATGGCCTATAAAATCCTCTATAAGCCGGACAATACTCCTGCACTTAAAAATATTATCACCCCCTATAACAATCCTAGACCGCTTCGATCCTCTAACAAACTACTAATTCAGACTAGCAAAATTAATAACACAGCCGGTGATTCTCTCTTTGCAAACTCTAAGTAGATCCTGAAACTCTTCCAGCTGATATTACCTTACTTTCCACCTTAGGTCAATTTAAAACTAGACTCAAACAACATTTGTCACTTAACTGGCTATGTCAATGTATCAAGCCTTGCTAACTCTCTCTAGAATGTGTAAAAATCTGTTAACCAGTTTACTGTGTAATTTAATTTAATCCTGACTTGTGCCCAGGATTAACTGTAACCTGTGGAACTTGTTTAACTTGCTTACTTATGTAATCTCTGTAAATAGTCTGTTTGTAATATGTAATGCTGTATCTGCTTACCCTTGGTGCTTTTCTCCCCAGGTCTCCGCTGAAAATGGACATGCATCCAGTCGGACTATCCCGGTCAACAAATGTAAAATAAAATAAATAAATAAATAACTTTTGGATGTACCTTACCCAATACCTGCAGCAACTGTAATGTCCACAAATGTACCTAACCAAGTAGATCTAGGGACTCACACAGATGGTATGCGCAGTTTGGCTATGGTGACCTCAGCTCTCCTCAGTCGCTTACTGCCTACTCAGATGCGATCTGTGCCTGTTGTTTAAAGCCATGTCCATCACAGCATTAATCGACAGGCTCCACCTCAGGATATCAAAGTCCCTTACAGCTACACGCTCCAGGGATGGGAACATCAGCACTGATATTAATAGGACATGCTGGAGGGGTAGATTCCCATCCCAGAGGCTCCACTTACTCTGGGATGAGATCCCAGTCCTACATACGCAGGGCCCCCCCCTGACCACCTACAGGTGACATCTTGACAAGTGTATGGGTGATCATATGTGTAGCCCTGGGATATGTTCTGGGTCCCTGCTAGACAGAGGCACAATAAAATGAACATATGTGGGATATCTTGTGTGACCTACTATTCAAAGGCACAGTCTACTAATCTAGCAGGGTTGCGAAAGCCAAACACACTCTGGCTAGGCTTATACATGCCCTAGGGCAGATAGCCTAGTATCAACCTCTGAACCTATGATAATGTTAGGGATGCACATTGCTCATTGATGGTACTGATTGCAGGTTTTGTTTCTTCTTTGCTTTCCCACTTTCTATGAACAACCTAAGTATCTGCATAACATATTTGATTATGACAGGATTCCACTATATTATATATTTCTCTGTTGTCATATAACTGTGTGCACAAGGTGGATTGGTGAATAGTGTGAGGTTCCTGGGTTAACACATGCAACTGCCAGATATGTGTGGCTCACTGCTGTACTCAGACATGCCCTAAGTGTGTGAGCATGCCCAGTTCGGCCTTTCAGTGTTTTGTTGCCTGACATTTGTCTCATTTATTCAAGTGTGTGAGCATGCACAGTGTGACCTTGCAGTATGTTGCTGTCTGAGGTCCACTACATTTGTTGATGTGTGTGAACATTACCAATATTAACATTTATACTATATGTGTGTTGAATATCAGGTTCTATTCTTACTACAGGCCTCACCTTTGTGTCTTAACTTGACAGGGATTATGCTATGCCTGCAACGTTTCCATGAGATACTTTGCATAGACTTATCAACATTTCTTCATACAAGCTGACCATTGACATACTGTCATGGTTTAGTGGTTCTGTACTATGACTATAGTGCACTGTATGCTAGGTTCGAGGACTGTCACTGTCTCATATTTTCATACATGGCAGAACAGACTGCTGCAGGAACAGTGAAGCAAATATGACCATGTTTACCTGCTTTTGCTGAACTATGCCCAGATTTGACCAGACTTGCACAACATTGCTCAGTGTTAACCAACATTGCTGAACAGTGCCCAATATTGCTCAACATTGCCTGAAGTTGTGCTACTTAGTGTGTGCAATTTTGTTTACATATACTAAATAGTGGTGACAGCTGTTTAGCACTGCTTTATATTGCTTAACACATGGCAATCATGTCTCAGGTGGTGCTGCAGGGCTGCCTATGTCGGGTGCACATTTTACACTCCCTATACATGTTTGTTAACAGGTAGTGTCAAGTTAGGCATCCCTTTTACTATATGTGCGAGTCAGAGAGAGGCATCATTTCCAGGGTTCCTACTGAGCCAGTGTATATGCTATAAGTTGCCTCTTTGCCAAGGCCAAAGCATACCGGGCACACCTCCTTCTGCCTACTGGGGCAGGCTCAGTTATTCCTCCTCTGAGTCACGCTCTGCCTGTGATGGCCTTGGCAATGGTGGGGGGCTGTTGTGCCTGGCTCTATGCTGCTCCTGCTGCAGCTGTTTTCACAGGATCATATTGTGTAGCATAGCACATACCATGACTATTTGGGTACATGTAGTTGGTGAGTACTGTAAGGCTCCACCAGATGCGTCCAGGCACTGGAACCATGACTTGAGCAGCCCAAACACACGCTCGATTACATTTCGTGTTTGTGCGTATGCCTCATTATGGCGTTCATGTTCAGGTGTGTGTGCATTTCTGATGGGTGTCATCAGCCACGGCTCAAGTGAATATCCAGCATCCCCCACTAGGTGACCATGAGGGATGTCCCCATTGGCAAATGTCTGGCAGAGCTGTGTCAGATGCCAGATATGGGAGTCATGGTAGCTTCCAGGGCAGCCAGCACACACATTCATTATTATGCCCTGGGCATCACACATGACCTGAAAGTTGATGGAGGGGTAACACTTGCGGTTATAATAGACCCTACCCCGCTCACCAGCTGGTGCTTTGATGCAAATGTGCGTGCAGTCTATTGCACCCACTACCTCAGGGTATTCTGCTACTTGCTGGAAGAGGCGCATATTGCTGGCCAATACCTCATGGGAATTGGGGAAATATACATGATCACTGACATGTGCTGACATGGCATTCAGGAACTGGTGCAGTACCCAGGATGCTGATGCCTGTGAAATCCCCATCATATCACTAGTTGGTCTCTGGAAGGTACCTGTTGCTAGTATTCTTAGGCCAACACATACCTTGGTTTCCACTGGGATGGGTTCCGCTCTGTTGGTTCTGTGTGTGAGGTGTGTCCTGCACAGCTCAACAATTTGCTGCATAAGGTCTCTGTCCACTCTATAGCGCTCCACTATCTCCAGCTCATGTAGCCCCTCGTAGGTTACCCTCGGCCTGTACACTATTCACCGTCTCCTCACTGTGGGTTGCTCAGCAGCATTCGCATTGTCATCACCCTCAGCATGTTGCATATGTCGCCTTATAACAGCAATGGCAGCCCCTAACATTTCTTTGTCTCAGTAAAGCTTTTTCAGTTTTCACTTCTATTAGCTTACTGCAGTGTTGCAGTGTCTCTGAGAAAAACATAGTGGAAAGTTGTTTGTTGAGTTTTAAGTGCTGGGCTGGGCTAGTGTACTGCCTGTGTAATTGCCTGATTCTGATTGTTTTCACCTGCTAGCTCTGCTAGTACTCCCTGGTTAACTTCATACTATTTGTTGTACTTCCTCTTCCCTTTCTGTTTCCTCAGGGGGCAGTGCCGCACAAACAAGCGCAAACATGCACACACCAACTCACACGTGTGCACACATGCTTACATGGACTAAAACTTGCTTATTCTTGCTAAAACGCGCGCACACAGGTGCAAACGTGCTTACACGGGTTTCAACAACCTTACACTTGCTTACTCCGGCTTAAACGCACGCACACGTATGCACACAGGCTTACTCGGTTTTACAGGTGAGTGCACATGCCCGAATATACATTGCAGGCATTTCTACAAGAAACTTTGGTGTTGTTCACGGCATACACCTTCAATTTCTTGCCTTTAGCTAGGGTACCTGTTGACACACCTCTTCCAGTGATTAGTATCTGACAGCAGACACATGTCACTCTACTCCAATGAGCTTCACTTGTTTCAGACATACCCCCCTTATGATGTCACCTATCTTCTACTCTGTTACACTCCTTACCCTACTCCTACACTCCACTTACTGTGCTCTTTTGCTATGTAAACTTGGGATTCACTATCCTTACCCTCATTTGCATAGGATTGCCTACTAATGCTTGGTTACATCTGTTAGACTGATTTCCCCCCTTAGCAACCTCTACTCGGTAGCCATGTTGTCTTTGGACTGCCATTCCCTTGCATTGTATATTACGAATTACTATAAAATCCACATTTCTGGAATTTAATTATTGGTTTTCTGGTTTTTAGAGCACAGCGCATTTGCGCTGCACTGCGCTACGCTTAAACATCAGCAATTGGGATAAAAAAAAGAAATTATTTTATTTTAAATTTGCATCGGTGGACATTGCCAATGGCAGTATTTTTGGCCATTGGCATGCTTCCTTGACTGGATGCATCCTTTTTTTGGAGCTGTCACGGCTCCATTTTGCTATTTGCAGAACCGTACTCAGTTGTCAATGGAGTACATTTCTGCAAATAACACTACTCTTATTTGGACAGGTTAGGGTTTCCTAAATCACAAATTTACCTCATTTGCATACCTTTCAGCAGCAAATGAGGTAATTTGCATATCCTAGCCCTGTCCATGTAAGAGGAGTTTTAGGAGCTCTTTTGCACTCCCCTGCCGGCTGTTCTTGGATCGCTTGGCAGACATGTTGGCTGCATGGAGTCTTACTCTACTCTTAGACTATGTGCAAGCCTTTGTGAATCCGGCCCTCATTCTGGGCAATACTGATCTTTAATGCAATCTTTTATCTCACTACTGTGCAATATTCAAGCAAGCAAAGAGATCACTGCATAATAAATGTTGAAGTGAGTTTAATTTATGTGCAATATTAGGATTATCTATCTAGAACATTATGGTATATAATAAGTAGCCTTGTATTAAGTCTATATGATATCTGAACATTTGAATCCAGAGAAATGGAATTCCATTCAGTTTTTCCACTTGAGTGATTCTGAATGACACTAAAGTTTACTTTGACTTTTGACTTTGACTTTATCTTTAAATATTTTCATCCAGGAAAACAAACATGGGGACAGATGTGACACAATGACAATACTAACTCAAGAAAAAAACATTCAGGGAAGCAGCATGTCAAAGGAAGAGAGATCTTAGAAAAAAGTGGTAGAATTGGAAGACAAAAAGGAAGACTGCTTAGGGCTGATGCTGGGAAGATTATTTTTATGTAGACTTTTACAGATTTATATATACATTTTCAAGATGAGGTATACAATAACAATCAGCACCTGAGTTAAACACTGCATAAATCAGATACATTGCAGCTATAGTAAAATGCTTGTAAAATATGATTGCTAATTGGTTAACTGCAACTTATTTTTTAGGTTAAACATGGTCAGCAAGATTGACCATCTGGCCATTATCTGGAACAGTTTGCATGCTCCCATGAGTTACAAAACAGAATGTAGAGGGACATTTCTTATATAGGGCCCTAGTTCAGAAATCTTTTACATTAGCAGCATCCTGGTGTTATGGTTGTATATTTGGCAATTCTACCCTCCCAGAATGTCTACTATGCTAACTTGAGGTTTTTTTTTTTCCTCATAAGGATATACTTTTACATTGGTCTAATTATGTCCAAGATTTTCACCCTAAGTGTTTAAAAAATATTACATAGGAGTGTCATGCAATTAAAATGTCATACGGGCATAACATCTTCCAACAAAAGTATTACTAATGGGAATCTAGAGCTAAGCACCCCTACAAATAGAGAAAAAGTTTGTTGTGGAATGCTGCATGCTGGTACTTTTTAAATGCTAGAAATTAAACATTTAGCGAGATGTATAAAGCAGTGGGACTTAACAAAAAAAATAATTTATTATGCACTGAAGAGAGTTCCTCTTGTAGAGGAAAAAGGCTTTAAGTAATGCTACTAATCTATCTGTCTATGTATATAATTACCTAACTATTTTAACTAAAGATACCTCTGGAATATTTAAAGCTCCTGTGTTATACATTTTCACTGAATATACAAGAAAATAAAATAATCTAGTAAAGTTAGGAGCTCTGCATAAACCAGTACATATACGATATTTAGAAATGGTTGATCAAATCTAAATATGATTTCTTAAACTATTAAAAATCAGCTTTTACCTGTTTATCACTGTGACATTTGTGCTGTTCTTACAACTGAGAATAATCATGCAGCAGTGTCCATTCCCATTAATGTTGCTTTGACTCACTTCATACTGTACTTCTGGTAATAAAAAAAAAGAGGTGTCAGAGGTGTAGATGGTTTTAACCTCAGACACAATAACAATATTTGTCTTGAAAAGAATACAACTGACCATCACTATAATGATGTGAATAATCTAGCTCCAACTGATGAAAACAACCCTGTGTGTGTTTAGCAGTGATAGCATTACTCATGTTTGAAGTCTATGTTCACCCTGGACTGTTATTTGCTGTAAGATGGTTTACAGAACAGCAGTGTTTTCTCATAAAAAGGAAAACTATGAACACAAAATTATATGTGTCTGCTGGGACACATATCATGAAGTATTTATGAATTGTTAGCAGCTCAGGGGCCTCTGTAAATATTGTCTCTGCACACAACCATGCAGTAACTGTGCATTGTGAATTATTTAAAATGACAGTAGGCTTGTACTCCTCTTTCTTTTAACTACAGACTTAACGTGGCCACTGCATAAACTGCATTTATTTACAAGGCTAACCAGAACATCTTCATAAATCAGTACAGTTTAGATAAGGATGTGGTATCTGGGAAGTCAGCCAAGTAGGGAAATACTGCAATAAAGCATCCATCTCAGTACATGCAAACTATTACACTGTCACATGACTTTGAATAGTAAAATAATGTACTATATGAGAACATAAATTTTCAGCGTTTGTTTTGAATAAAAAAATGACTGCCTACATCTGTTTTTCATATCTGTTAGCTGTATATGATACCAACTAAACAGAAAAAAGAAATATTTCCTTTGTTTCTCATATCAGTGATTCTTCATAGGTTCATTGATGTGTACTTGGCTAATAGCCCTGGACCCTTTACAAGCCCAGCCCATAGGATTACCCTGGCATCGTGCCACCCGACATTAGTTCCCAATGCAGCTGTCGAGTAGAGCCACTTGAGTGATCCTCAGGGTGAATTTTCTATTTCCCATCCACTCATCAAAATTTCTCTTGAAGAGGGCCAGTGAGGTGCTCTGTTTGACATGTATGGGAAGTCTATTCCATAGCATGGGCAGTCTCTGGGTTATGAGCCTGTTCCTCAAGCATCTTCTATTGTTTGTGGTAATGAGGTTGAGGTCTCTGGAATGTGTGGTGCAGAGAGAATTGGATTTCTTTAGATGTAGCATTTCTAACAATGCTGGGTCAGACATGGCTTTGTAAGTCAAGCAGAGATGGCCTCTAAGTAGGTGCTAGGAGACAGAGAATAGTTGGAGTTTTTCAGTCTGTCCATATAGGACAACTGTTTAAGGCCTAGGATCGTCTTTGCCAGGTACTTTTGTGGCCTCTCCAGTTGTTGCAAGTGTCTAGTGAGGTACATGCCAAATGGGGCATTGTGCTTGATGATTGGCCTAATGAGGGAAGAGTAGAGGGAGACAATGACCTCTTTCTTCCTGGATGCAAAACCCTTATTAATGAGATGTGCCACATAGAAGGGCTTTCTGACCACAGTGGCAATGTGGTGGTCAAAATAGAGGTTGCTGTCAACCTCTGTTCCCAGATCTCTTATAACACCTTCTGTATTCAGTGGACTACCATCGATGTGGACATTCATGGGAGCTGCGTTTTTTTCCCCAAAGAGGATGATGACACATTTTTTAGCATTGAGCTTAAGGCCATGCTTTTGACACCAGTCATTGGTCTCAGTGAGGTCTTTCTGCAGGATGTCAGCATCACTTGGGGAGTTAATAATAGCTCCCAACTTGCAATCGTCTGTGAACTTTGTCAGCCGGAGTCCCTTCGTGTTGGCCTGGACTTCAGAAAAGTAGATACCAAACAGGAGAGGACACAGGACCGAACTCTGTGGGACTCCACTCGTGACTGGCTGGCAGCTGCTTTCACACTGTGGGTTCTATCTGTGAGCCAGTTTGCAACCCACCTAGTGATATAGGAGTTGATGCCTAGCTTAGTGAGTTTTTCTATGATTCCTGAGTGGGGAATGGTATCAAAGGCCTTGGCCAGATCAAGGTAGGCTGCATGAACTACCTTGCCCTCATCCGCAGCTCTGGTGACTGACTCAAAGAAATCAACCAGGTTGAGCAGGCATAATCTACCCTTCACAAAACCAAACTGTGTGCGATGCAGAGTTTGGAGATTCCCTATACCCTTGTTTATTAGGTCCATGATGATGCATTCCATAGCTTTGCATATCATACTCAGCAGGCTAATAGGGCGATAGTTCCCAGGGTCTCCAGTCGCTCCTCCTTTGTGGAGAGGGATGGCTATAGCAGTGTGCCATTTGGTAGGGACAAAGCCTGAGGTGAGGCCGTGATTGAACAGGGCACACAGGTGTGGTGCCAGTTCACTCTGTAGTTCATGTAGAACACAGCCAGAGATATTGTCAGGTCCCATAGATGCTGTATTCTTGGCCTTGGACAGTGCTGTTTTAACCTGTGCAGCAGTAATACTGGGTGCCTGGCAATCTGCTGGTATTATGATTGGACCTTTGGGGGAGTGAGGGGTAAAGTTGGCACTGAATCTGTCGGCCAGTATATTGGCAATATCTGTTGGCTCGGTATAGGAGGTACCATTGTACAGTAGGTCAGAGCAAATCTGGGTATTGCTGTGGAGATTCTTTACATAACTATCGAAGGCCTTGTGGTTGTGTTTACTATCTGCTGCAATTCTGTTTTCATAGCTAGCTTTAGGGGATTTGATGAGAGATCTCAACTTTTTGTTGAGGCTGATAAGGGAGTTTTTCTGGTCTTGGGATTTCACCTTATTCCACATCAGTTTCTTCCTTCTGTTGTAGAGTTTGTTTAAGGCAGGCGACCATCAGATTGGCTTCCTTTTTTTGGAGGAGAGCGTCTTGGTTCTTTTAAATATGGTAAGATCCAAGCATTTGTGTACATGTTTGTACAGTGCATTGGTGTATGATTCGGTGGTCGTGCAACTATTCTCCATTTGTATGAGTGCCGTGAAGTTAGCCACCTCTGTTTTTAGGAGCCCAAAGTTAGATTTGGAGAAGTTATTCATGGTGGTTACCTTTTCAGGGGTGTGGGTGGGAGGCATGTGGATTTCCAAGATGATTAGTTTGTGGTCAGATCTAACCAGGGAGGAGTTGACTATTGGTGTAGAGCAATGGTCACCCATGTTAGCAACGACTAGGTCATGGATGTTGTTCCTTCAAGTGAGTGTAAGCAAGAGCTGGTCCAGGGCATTGATTTAATGAATTCCAGGAAATGCTGGGAAAGCATATTGGTACATGAGTAGTTTACCCAGTTATTGGAGGGGTAGTTGAAGTCATCCAATATGAGAGTGTTAGGTTGGACCCTCATCTTCTCCAGGGTGCTTAGGAACATGGAGTGTGAGACTTGGGACATGGTTGGGGACCTATAGCAGGCTACAACCTGAATCACTGTCTTACCCAATGTTAGCTGCACCTGAAGTATCTCTGGTGCGTTATGTTAGGCTACCATTCTGGAGGTGTGTGCATCTTTTATGAATATGGAAACACCTCTGGCTTTGGAGCTTCAGTCTAGGTTCTGGGACAGGTAAACAAAAAACTTCCCAAACACTGTCTTCCAAGACCACGTGAATAATCCACTACGAAACCTGCGTTTGAAATATTTATTTAAGCTTCTCTTTAAACATGCACTTTTCGTCAGATTTAAGAATCCAACTTCATCAGAAACAAAACTTTAAGTTAACAATCTACTAGAGCATTTTATAGCACCCAAATCTCATTGAAATCACATTGAAGTCACGCAGCACTACACATGTACTATGCAGAGAGCTCACCCTACTGGTGAGACTTGCAACTACTAGTTAATTCTTTATTTTTTATTGTTTGTTTTTTATATATTGTTTAATTTCTACCTATATAAAATCTCATGTACATGCAGGTCGCAACTCGGAAAATATAATGCTATAATGAACAATGATAAAAATATTATTATACTAACAAATATAAAACAATATATATAAAAAATCTCCAAGTAAAAAGTTGTGTTAAGCTTTATATAACTAACAAAGTTAAAATAGTTAAAAATAGATGAAAATAAAATTTTGACTTGTAATTTTGATCTCAAAGAACTACACATATATTTGCTCGTAAAAGCAGCAAAGTCTCAAATCTAAAAATACAAATGAGAATTCACCTTAACAGATTTTTTAAGCGTAGGACACACATAATCGAATTACACTCATTCAGGCCAGGAAACTGGCAGGCATTCATTCATTGCCATGGAATCCTTTGAAATAGTTAACATCATTTGTAAGAATTGGGGGTTACTGCTGAACCATAATGAGACACGCACAAGTTTCCCCGAATGCCCGAAAATAGTTTTTAGACGTGGTGCAAACTTGAAACAAATCTTAGAAAACAGAGCCACGGTGATGAAAAAGAAACTGGGTACATTCAAATGTTATATGTGTAACCAATGCAAATATATCCCTGAGGGTAACAGTTGTTGTATCAGGGATGTTAAGATCAAAGCCAAGGACAAATATGATTGCAACAGTAAGCAAGTAGTGTATTTGGCAGCTGCACCCACTGTCAAGATTCTATGTCGGCAAAACCGACAGAAGACTAAGGGACAGGATATATGAACACATATACAGTATTAACAATAGTAAATCCACAAATGCATTGGCAAGACACATTTTAGAACAGCCCACACATAATTTTAAATTTAGCGTCATACAACTATATAATGATGGAAGAGGTGGTCCGGAGTCACTTAGATTGGAAAGGTTAGAGCTTTGTTGGCAATTGAGGCTGAATGCCTGCCAGTTTCCTGGCCTGAATGAGTGTAATTCGATTATGTGTGTCCTACGCTTAAAAAATCTGTTAAGGTGAATTCTCATTTGTATTTTTAGATTTGAGACTTTGCTGCTTTTACGAGCAAATATATGTGTAGTTCTTTGAGATCAAAATTACAAGTCAAAATTTTATTTTCATCTATTTTTAACTATTTTAACTTTGTTAGTTATATAAAGCTTAACACAACTTTTTACTTGGAGATTTTTTATATATATTGTTTTATATTTGTTAGTATAATAATATTTTTATCATTGTTCATTATAGCATTATATTTTCTGCATGTACATGAGATTTTATATAGGTAGAAATTAAACAATATATAAAAAACAAACAATAAAAAATAAAGAATGAACTAGTAGTTGCAAGTCTCACCAGTAGGGTGAGCTCTCAGCATAGTACATGTGTAGTGCTGCGTGACTTCAATGTGATTTCAATGAGATTTGGGTGCTATAAAATGCTCTAGTAGATTGTTAACTTAAAGTTTTGTTTCTGATGAAGTTGGATTCTTAAATCTGAAGAAAAGTGCATGTTTAAAGAGAAGCTTAAATAAATATTTCAAACGCAGGTTTCGTAGTGGATTATTCACGTGGTCTTGGAAGACAGTGCTTGGGAAGTTTTTTGTTTACCTGTTTCAAACCATTTTTTAGGTTCTGGGACAGAAAGGTGTGGAATGACTTATAGCCTGGTAGTGGAGGGGTGCTTTCTGCTGCTTTGAACCAGTTCTCTGTTACAGCACAAATGTTGATGTTCCCCATTTTAAGGAGTGGTTCCAGTGAGTGCATTTTGAGATTTAGACTTCTAGCATTGAGCAGCAAGACCCTAAGATTGCATTTGTCTGTAACCTTTGTGCTGGTAATTTGGTCTTTGGAATACAGACTAAAAAAGGAACTATAGGGGTGGCAAGATCCTTGGCCAGTATCCAGAAGCCCAGGGGTGACAGATGCAGGCCATCTTGGGCAAAGCATCGTGGTCTGTCAGTCATTGCATCCTGGTTAGACAGATACTGGATCACCTTGGAATGACACCAGAAAGCCAATTGTTGAAATCAATTATCTTCTGCTTGTACTGTGGTATCATTCTGGGTGATGGTACGATGCTGCTCAGGGCTAGTGTCATACCTGCCTGGGCTATAAAATTCAAGATCTCCTCCATGTCTCTTTTCATGTAGTCCAGGGAGTTACATCTCAAGTCATTCACACCCACATGTACAATGACAGAGTCATATTTGTACCTGTTGTGGTGGGACCTGAGTGTGTGCGTTATGTGGTGGATCCTGGCACCTGACAGGCAGCTGACTGTTACTTTGTCCTTGTTCAACTTAGTAAGTGGGACATCAGTGTGCCTCACTATCAAGTCACCTATGACTAGTATGTTGGGCATACTGCTTTGCCTTAGGGGCTTTTGTTGAGTGGCACACTGTTTGGGCTGGTTATAACACAGAAAGCTGTTTATAACACAGAAAGCTGTTTCAGTCATACAGTTCCATTCATTATCTTTTTTGATGACACCATTTACTTCAGATACTGGGCCGGATTCACGATGGCTTGCACGGAGTCTAAGAGTAGAGTAAGACTCCATGCAGCCATCATGTCCGATGAGCGATCCAGGAACAGCCTGTAGGGTCGTGTAAGAGAACTCCTAAAATGGCTCTTACACGGACAGGGCAGGGATATGCAAATGACCTCAATTGCAGGTGAAAGGCATGCAAATGAGGTAGATTTGCGATTTAGGAAACCCGTACCTGTCCGAGTAAGAGCAGTGTTATTTGCAGAAATGTACTCAGTTGACAACTGAGTACCATTCTGCAAATAGCAAAACAGGGCCATGACAGCCCCAAATAAAGGTTGCATCCAGTGCAGGAAGCATGCCAATGGCCAAATATACGGCCATTGGGAATGTTTCCTGATGCAATATAAAAATAAAAATAATTTTTTTTCACCGATTTCCGACGTTTAAGCATAGCGCAGCGCCACGCAAATGGGCTGCACTCTAAAACCCAGAATACTAAAAATTAAAACCCACAAATGTGGAATTTATAGAAATTGTTAATGTATAATGCAAGGGAATGGCAGGCTGAAGACAACATGGCCACCAAGTAGCGGTTGCTAAGGGGGGAAGCTCAGTCTAAGACATGTAAACAAGCATTAGTAGACAATCCTATGTAAATGAGTGTTAGGATAGTGAATCGCAAGTTTACATAGCAAATGAGGACAGTCAGTGGAGTGTAGGAGTAGGATATGGGGAGTACCACAGTAGACGAAAGGTGACATCACGAGGGGGGTATGTATGAAAGAAGTGAAGCTCATTGGAGCAGAGTGGCATGTGTCAGCTGTCATTTATACATCATGGAAAAAGGTGTGTCAACAGGTAGGCTAGGGAAAGGCAAGAAATGGAAGGTGTATGCCGTGGATAACACCAAAGTTTCTTGCTGAGCGGGTATGCACATGTGTGTGAGCGTGTAAACCCAAGTAAGACAGTGTGCGTGCATGTAAGCGTGAGTGCATGCGTTTAAGCCAGAGTAAGCATGTGTAAGGCTGTTTAAAGAGTTGTACGTGCGTTTGCGCTGGTGTGCATGCATTTTAACCCGAATAATCAAGTTTTAGTCCGTGTAAGCATGTGTGCACGCGTGTTAGCAGCTGTGCGCGTGTCTGCACTTGTGTGTGCGGCGCTCCCCCCCCTGAGGAAACAGAAAGGAAAAAGGAAGCACAACAAATAGTAGGAAGCTACCAGGGAGTACTAGCAGAGCTAGCAGGTGAAAACAGTCAGAATCAGGCAATTACACAGGCAGTACACTAGCCCAGCCCAGCCTAGCACTTAAAACTCTGCAAACAGCAGTCCATTATGTTTCTCACAAGATACACTGCAGTAAGCTAATAGAAGTGAAAATTGAAAAAGCTTTACTGAGACAAAGAAATGTTAGGGGCTGCCATTGCTGTTATAAGGCGACATATGCAACATGCTGAGGGTAGTGACAATGGAAATGCTGCAGGACAACCCACAGTGAGGAGACGGAAAAGAGTGTACAGGCCCAGGGTAACCTAGCAGGGGCTACATGAGCTGGAGATAGTGGAGCACTATAGAGTGGACAGAGACCTCCTGCAGCAAATTGTTGAGCTGTGCAGGCCACGCCTCACACACAGAACCAACAGAGGGGAACCCATCCCAGTGGAAACTAAGGTATGTGTTGGCCTAAGAATACTAGCAACAGGTACCTTCCAGAGACCAACTGGTGATATGATGGGGATATCACAGGCATCAGTATCCAGGGTACGACACCAGTTTCTGGATGCCATGTCAGCACATGTCGGTGATCATGTATATTTCTCCAATTCCCATGAGGTATTGGCCAGCAATATGCGTCTCTTCCAGCAAATAGCGGAATACCCTGCGGTAGTGAGTGCAATAGACTGCACGCACATACACATAAAAGCACCAGCCGGTAAGCGGGGTAGGGTCTACTTCAACCGCAAGGGCTTCCCCTCCATCAACTGCCTGGTCATGTGTGATGCCCAGGGCATAATACTGAATGTGTGTGCAGGCTGCCCTGGAAGCTATCATGATTCCCATATCATGCATCTGACACAGCTGTACCAGACATTTGCCAATGGGGACATCCCACATGGTTACCTAGTGTGGGATGCTGGCTATGCACTGGAGCCGTGGCTGATGACACCCATCAGAAATGCACACACACCTGAACAGGAATGCCATAATGAGGCACACGCACAAACACGTAATGTAATAGAGCATGTGTTTTGGCTGCTCAAGTCACAGTTCCGGTGCCTGGACACATCTGGTGGAGCCTTGCAGTACTCACCAACTACATGTACCCAAATTGTCATGGTATGTGCTATGCTACATAATATGATCCTGCAAAAACAGCTGCAGCAGGACCAGCATAGGCCTGGGCCAAACAGCCCCCCCCCCCATTACCAAGGCCATCACAGGCAGAGCATGACTTGGAGGAGGAACAACCTGAGCCTGCCCCAGTAGGCAGAAGGAGGCATGCCCAGTATACTTTGGCCTTGGCAAAGATGCAATGCATAGCATATACACTGGCTCAGTAGGAACTCTGGAAATGATACCTCTCTCCGACTTGCACATAAAGTAAAAGGGATGCCTAAGTTGACACTACCTGCTTCCAAACATGTGCAGGGAGTGTAGTATGTGCATCCGACATAGGCAGCCCTGCAGCACCACCTAAGGCATGAATGCCATGTGTTAAGCAATATAAAGCAGTGCTAAACAGCAATTACCACCATGTAGTATATGCAAACAAAATCACACACACCAACTAGCACAACTGTGGTCAATGTTCAGTAATACTGGGCAACGTCCAGCAATGTTGGTGAATATTGAGCAATATCGGGCAAGCCTGGTCTAAGTAGGGCAAAGCTGAAAAAAAGCCAACATGCTCATATTTGCTTAACAGGCCCTTAAGCAATCTGGTCTGCTCAGTATGAAAATATAAAGTAGTGATGGGCTTCGAACTCAGGATACTGTGCACTATAGCCAAAGTACTGAACCACTAAACCATGACAGCATTGCAGTGGCCCACCTGTATGACGGAATGTTGATAAGTCTATGCAAAGTATTCCATGGAAACACTGCAGGCACAGCATAATCCTTGTTGAGTTATGACACAAAGGGAGTCCTGCAATGAGAACAGAGCCTGACTTCCAACACACACAGTATAAATGTTAATATTGGTCATGTTCGCACACATCAACAAATGTAGTGGACCTCAGACAGCAACATACTGGCACTGGGCATGCTCACACACTTGAATAAATGAGACAAATGTCAGGCAACAAAACATGGAATGGCAGAACTGGGCATGCTCACACACTTAGGCCATGTCTGAGTATAGCAGTGGGCCACGCATATCTGGCAGTTGCATGTGTTAACCCAGGAACCTGTCACTATACAGCAATCTGCCCTGTGCACACAGTTATATGACAACAGACACATCTATAATATAGTGGAACCCTGTCATAATCAAATATGTTCTGCAGATACCGAAGTTGTTCATGGAAACTGGTAAATCAAAGATGATAAAGACCTGCAAACAGTATCAGCAATAAACATTGTGCATCTTGAACATTAGCATAGGTTCAGAGGTCGATACTAGGCTATCTGCCCTAGGGCATGTACAAGCCTAGTCAGAGTGTGTTTGGCATTCGCAACCCTGTCAGATTACTACACTGTGTGTGTGAATAGTAAGTCACACAAGATAGCCCATGTACGTTTAGTCTAGTGTGCCTCTGTCTAGCAGGGACACAGAAGATATCCCAGGGGTAAATATATGATCACCCATACAGTCATCAAGATGTCTCCAGTAGGTGGTCAGTGGGTGGCTCTGCCTATGTGAAACTGGGATTACATTCTGTAGTGAGTGGAGCCTCTGGGATAAGAATCTGTCCCTCCACAATGTCCTATTAACATCTGTGCTGAGGTATAGATCTCTGGAGTGTGTAGCTCCAAGGGAGTTGGATATCCAGAGGTGGAGCATGTCCAGTAATTCTGGGTTGGGTATATCTGTAAACAACAGGCACACATCATATCTGAGTATGTGGTAAGCGACTGAGTAGAGCTGGAGTTACTGCATCTGAACTATGAAGGGCATCTGTGTGAGTCACTAGATCTGCTTGGTGAGGACCTTCCATGGCCAGTACAGTTGCTGCAGGTGTCAGGTAAGGTACACCCCAAATGTGGCATTGTAACCAAGCATGGATGTGATGAATATAGGGGCACAATGACCACACTCAATCTAGATGTGAAACCATATGGGATAAGGTGGCCCACGTAGAAGGTGTGTCCAACCACTTTGGCAACATGAATATTAAAGGCAACAGTACGAACAAGTCATGTCCCCAAACCCCTAACAACTCCTACCGTATGTAATGGAGTACTACCTATGTGGTAATGTGTGGGCATGTTGTTATTCCCAAAGGGGATGACTATGCAACTAATGGCATTTAGCTGTAGGCCATGGCTCAGGCACCAGTCATCCATCTCTGTGAGACCCTGATTGAGTATGCATGTGGCAGCTGGAGAGTTGATCATGGCACCCAGTTTGCAGTCAAGAACAAACATGTTCAGCCATATTCCCCCTGTGGTAGCCTGTACGTAAGACAAATATATACTGAACAAGAGAGGTCCCAGGACCAAGCCGTGTGGGATGCCATGTGTAACTGGTGTATAGTCAGACATGGCACCTGCAATTCTGACCATGTGGGTGCTATCCCTGATGTAGGTATCAATCCATTGTGTGAGATATGTGTCCATATTGACGCTGATGAGCGTATGCATAATGGCCCAGTGGGTTATTGTGTTGAAGGGTTTTGCAAGGTTCAGGTAGGCTGTGTGGACAGCTGTCCCTATGTTGATGGACCTGTTAGCCATTTAAAGAATACAAACAGGTTCAAGAGGCAAGATCTGCCCACAACAACGCAGAAATGTGTAGGACACAGTGTCTGTAGGTTCCCGATGTCTATGTGTATGAGTCCTATGACAATATGCTCCATAGCTTTGCAGAACAAACTACATAGGCTTATAGGGCAATATTGTCTGTGGTCCATTGTGGCACCAACTCTGTGGAGCGGGACCACTGCCGCAGTGCACCATTCCTTGGGTACATATCCTGTGGTAACTCCGATATTGAACAGTGATGTAATGTGAGGGTTGCGTCTGTCATGATGCTCATGTATGATGCAGGCTGGGACACCATCTGGTCACATTGATACTGTGATGTACACTGTGGGGAGGGCAGCACTCTCCTGTTACTGTGTGATGTCAGGGAGGTTATACTCTGTTGGGATGGATAGTTGCTCCTTAGGGGGGATGGGTGGGAGACATCTGCACTGAACCTGTTTGCCTGGATGTAGGCAATGCCAGTGGGTTTAGGGTAGGTTTAGTCAGTATGCAGTAACTCACAGCATATCAGTGAGTGTCCACCCAGGTTCCTGACATAACTGAAGAAGGCCATGTGATAGTCCTACATGTCTGTTGAAATTGTCTGGTAGAAGTGGCCCTTAGAAAAGTCCATGAGTGATTGCAGCTGTCTGCTAGTACAGATCACCGATGCCTTCCCAGTTTGGGATTGTGCTCTATCATGTAGAAGCTTCCTCCTGACATTGTACAGCTTATTAATGGCTGGGTTCTACCAGACAGGTCCCCTGCCATTGTAGTAGTGGGTCCTGTTGTTATTTGGGATAGCACAATCCATGCAGTCCACTAGGTGTCCATAGAATGTGTATGTAAAGGATGCAGCAGTGTGAGCTGTATATGCCACTGTCTCAGGATCTCTGAAGGATACCACCTTGCGTCGGTGAAGTGAGATGTTAGCTCATGAGAAGTTCACCAAGATTAACCAGGATGGGTGTGTGGAGGGTATATGTATGTCCTGTGAGATACATGTATGTTCTGACCTTACCAATGAGGGGTATATCGCTAGTGTGGAACATAGAGTCCCCATGTTGATGATGATCAGGTCCAATATGTATTCCCCCTTGTGGCTGTGCTGACTGGTTGTGCCATAGCATATGAGTCCATAAATTGTAGCGACTGTTGGGTGAGGGTGTCGGAACTTGAGTAGTATCCCCAGTCAATATTTGTGTATATGATGTCACACAATATAATGGTGTTTCTGGAGACCTTCATATTCTCCATAGTTCCCACGACAGCCGAATGTGGTTCCTGAGTTTGGGAGTGTGTTCTGTAGCAGGCAACAAATTGAAAGGCAGTATTGCACAATGGTAGTTGTATATGTATGGTCTGGGATGCTTTGTGCAGTGCTACTAACCCGGAGGTGTGTGTACCTGTGATGTATATGGATACTCCCCCTAGTTGTGTTGTCTGTTCCAAGTCTTGTTGTCTGACAGCATGGTATGAAACATAACCTGGTAGTGCTGGTGTGCATAAGCGAGCCTGAACCAGGTGTCTGTCAGTGCACAGATATTGCTATCCTCCATACTGAGGAGAGTCCTGAGTGGCCACAATATGAGGTTAACACAACTGTTGTTGAGCAGCATTACTCTTAGTTTCATTTAACCTGTAATGTCTATGGAGGTGGGCTTGTCTTCTGAGCCCTGCTTAGAAAAGGCACTATGGTGGTAGCAAGAGCCTCAGCCAGCATTCCAAAGTCCAAGGGTGACAGGTGCAAGCTGTCCATAGTGAAGCTACGTGGCATGTTGAGCATGTCACCATACGCTGACAGACACTGTATCCCCTATGAATGAAACAAATTTGTTAGGCAACTGTTAAATGTGATATGTGTGTCCATATACTGTGACATCATAATTGGTGGGTGTAAGATGCTAGACACGGTCAGGGTCATACTGGCTTGGGCTACATGATCAGAGTGTTCCTCCATGTATCATGTCATGTGGTCCAGGGAGTAATGCCTGAGGTTATACACACCAGCATGGACAATGATGGCGCCAGTCTTGTACTTGCTTTGGAGTGACCTGACTGCCTGTGTTATGCGGCAGATCCTGGCACCCAACAGACCGCCCAAAGTGACTATTCCCTTGTTAGGGCTGGTGAGTGGTACGTCAGTGTGTCTGACAATAAGTGTCACCTATTACAAGTGTATTAGGTGTGTTGTTTAGCCCAAAGGGCAGTGACTGTATGGCACACTGACATTGTGAACATTGTGATATGTAGGTATTGTAGTGGGGTAGCAGGTGTGTGTGTGTCTGCTTTGGAGGTCTCTGCTGCTTAGGTAGAGTACATTTACAGCATCCAAGTATGTCTATGTGTGCTAATGTGGTTTGAGTGCTGTTGCTAGAGGGTATGTGAGACTGATATATGGTGTGTGTGTGGTTACCTTCACCACCTGATAGACTGTGCCAGTCATGGGTTGAGAGAGTTCAGCTCCCTGTATGTCTATATAGGTGCATCTCACACATATATCTGAGTTTGTCGGGAGGAGGAGAGCGTTGTCTGAGTACAAGAGGCAGATGAGACATTGTGTCAATATCACAATATCCACCAGCTAGACTGAAGAGTACACACAAAACCGACCCCTGGACATGCCAGGATATTATCATGACATACTCTGTAGCCTGATCACAAAGGATCAGTAGGGTGTTACGCATGTAAAAGAGTATAACAGGGATTAGTGCTCATGTTCATTGGTGTTTTGTAAAGAGTAGCTGAGAAGGAGTCCAGACTGAATCATGACACCTCCTTCAGCTATGTCATAAATATCAATGTACACCCATATATGTCCTGAATCAGGGCCAACTGCACCTGAGTGACAATGCCGAAATTATGAAAGACAGGCCCATATGTACATACCCATCCCCCACTGACAATAGTCCACATCCAACATACCAGGAGATATCACATGTAGAATGGATGAGCAGCTACCCCCACTGGCAAAAGCATGGCAGTAGGTGGAATACATTGATTCCCAATATGTGTCATGCACAAACTACAGAACAAACAGATCATGCACCTGAACAGTCAGCTGAGCCTCACCCCCTACACAGGATGTGGAACCGTTGAATGTGTCACAGCTACAGATGGCACTCCCCACAAGTGTTGGTGCACAACACACCATGGGAAGTCAAGTACGCCTATGAGGTCTGATCTGCAAGGTCATCGAGTCCATCATGGTTGCAGTCATAAACAGAGCTATTGGATGCTGACATACACACAACCCTACCAACTGTGGTATGTCCATGTGCAGATCATGGTTGCCAAACATGCTAGACTGTTTGCAAAAGGGAATTGTAAAAAATTAAATGTGGTATTTTAGTGGGACAGGTTTGTGCTGTTTGAAGGCCCCCCCAGGAATACATTAACACATCAACATGTGTAATGTTTAAATCCCCTTTAAAATAGAAAATTTTTAAAAAAATTGAAAAAATTGTGGCTTTGGGCGGAAGTAAAGGTTCCCGATTCAAAGGTAAATTCTGGGGTTTTTTGGGTTTTAAATGCTGAACATGGCCAATGGAATGGAAAAAAAATTCACAATCACCAGTACTGAGAGTCCCCACCCAAAACAAAAAAGGGGGAAAACAGCCAGGAAATACCCCTGAAAATCTCTTAGTATCAAAATATAGGATTTGGGGTTTAACCCCAAAATGTTTTGGGGGTTTTTTTTAAGGTTTTTTTAAAAGTAAAACCCCAAAAATTTCCTTTTTAAATTAATGTCCACCAAAAATCGGGAAAAAAAACCCCCAGTAAACAAATTTTTTTAAAAATTTTACATACATCAATTATGGGGTCCCTCAAAACGGTTTTTGGGGTTGGTGTGTCTTCCTTTTTAAAGGGGGTTTTTGGAACTTAAAAACCATAAAAAAAATTTCCAAAGTTTGAGAGTCACCACCTACTACACAGGGGGGAAAACCCCAAAAAAATAGGTTTTGGCCTCCACAGTTCAAACAAATGGGTTTAAATCCTAAAACTGTTGGTTTTTTTTTGGTAAAAAAAGGTTTTTTGGGGGAAAAAAAAAAGGGGTTTTGCATTTTTTGAAAGGCCCCCCCGGGGAGACTGTAAAACCAAAAAAGGGGAATTTCCTCGGGAAATCTATGTTCCCCATCCTAAAAAAAGCAAAAAAAAAACCCCAAAAAAATGGGTCTTTAAAACCCACTGTGCATAAATATTGGGGGGGTTTGAATACAAAATTTTTTGGGGGGGGGTTCAAGTAAAAAGAGTTTTCTTTTGGAACAAAAAACACATGGCTTTCCTTTTGGAAAAGTGTCACCACCCACAATCAGCAGGAAAAAACCACCCAGAAAGAAAAGCCATTTTAAACCCCCTTTAAAATTAAAAAAAATTAGAGGGGGTTTAACCCCAAACTGTGTGTGTGTTTTTTAAGTGCCCTTTTTGGGAGACGGGGGAAAAAAAAAGGGTTTTTTTTTCCTTTTGGAACTGTAAAAACTCCAAAAAAGGAACCCGGAAAGCATGTGTCCCTTAAAATCAAAAAGGGGGAAAAACAAAAAAATAGGTCTGTTTGCCCACTGTTTTGTTGGTGGGGTTTAAAATCCTAAAAGGGTGTTTTTTGGAGTGGAACAAAAGGGGTTCTTTTGGGAAATTTTGGGAAAACACACTAAAATACACCCGGAAAGGAACACCTTTACAAAAAAGCGGGGGGGAAACCACCAGTAAAAAATAGAGTTTAATGCACTTTGTTTTGTTAAGGGGGGTTTGATCCTGAAAACTGTGTGGGGTGTGAAATTCCTTTAAAAGGGTTTTTTTAAAAAAAACCACAAAAAGGGGTTTTACATTTCCTTTAAAGGGGTGTTTTTAACTTAAAACACAAAAAAAAAAAGGAAAGTTTATGTTCCCCATCCTACAAATAAGAGGGGAACCGAAAAAAAATGGGGGGGTTTTTTTCATGTTTAAAAGTTTTTTGAACCTGAAACTTTTGGGGGGTTTTTTTTTTAAAAAAGGGTTTTTTAAAAAAACAAAAAGAGGGAGGGCATTTTCCAAGGGCCTTTTGGAACTGTAAAACTATAAAAGGGTTATTCCTCAAAGTTGATGTTTCCCTTTAAAAAAAAGCGGAAAAAGGAAAAGAAAAAGAAAAGTCTTTAAGTCCCTGTGAAAACTAAAAATGGGGGTTTTAAACGTGTGTTTTTTTTGGGGGCCCAAAAGTTTTGGGGGCCCCAAAAATTTTTTCCTTTTGGGAAAAGTTTATTGCACCATTTGGGAAAAGGGGAAAAAATTTTAAAAACTGGGCCCTGAACACAAAATACATCTGAGGGGGGGTTTAATCCTCAAACGGGGGGGGGGGGTTTTTGGGGGTTTTTTGGGGGTTTTGTTTTAATTTTTTAAAGAGGTTTTTGGAACGGGGAAACCCCTGGGTCACCCCCTTTTTGGGAAAGTCTTGATGTACCACCTAAAATGAGGGAAAACCTAAAAAAATGCCCCTTTTGCCCTGTACATAAAAGTTAATTTTCCCTGAAATTGGGGGGGAAAATTCCTTTTAAAAAGGGGGGGAAAAAAAGGGTTTGGGGGGTTTCCTTTAGATTTTTTTGGAGTTAAAAACTCCAAAGGGTTTTTTTTTGGGAAAGTTTTGGAGTCCCTTAAAATCAGAAAAAAAAGAAAAGTGCGTCCTTTAATGCCTTAGTGTAAACATAAAAGGGGGGGTTTTCCCTAAAAAATGTGTTTTTTTGAGGGAAGCAAAAGGGGTTTTTTGGGTTTTTAAAAAACCCAAAAGGTACTTTCCTTTTAAAAGGGTTTTGATCCCCTACAAAAAGGGGGCCAACCTAAAAAAATGTCCTTTAAGATTTTAAACATAAAAGTTGACTTTTCCCTGAAGGGGGGTTGAAATTTTTTTTAAATTCCGGAACGTGAAAAAAAATAAAAGGGTACTTCCTTTTGGAAACTGTAGTTTTAAAAATCGGGGGGGGGGTGTGTGTTGTGTTAGGGGTTTATGTTTAAAATTTTGGGGGGTTTTAACCCCAAAAAGGTTTTTTTGGAAGTTTTTAAAAGGATGTTTTTTTTAACAAAACACAAAAAAGGGACATTTTTTTGGAAAGTCTGTATGCCCATTACAAAAAGAAAAGGGAAAAACCGCCAATGAAAGGGGTTTTTAAAATTTCTTTATAACATGTTGTGGGGTTTCCCTGAAAAGTGTTCTTTTTTGAAAATTCCAGAGAAAAACCTTAAAGGGTTTTCCCTTTTTTTAAATCGGAGACCACCAAAAAAGGGGGGAAAACCACCAGTAAACAAATAGAGGTTTAATCTTCCCCAGTTTTTTGTAGGGGTTTAATTAAAAGGGTGTTAATTTCTTTGAAAACCGGAACTTGAAAAAAAAAGAGGTCACCTTTTTTTAAATCGAGAGAACCAAAAAATAAGCAAAAAAACCGAGTAAAGAAAATCACCTTTAATGTTTTACGTTAAACTGAGGGGGTTTGAATTGCTAGGGGTTTTGGGGGTCAATTTTTAAGGACCCTTTTTTGGGAGCTGTAAAAACACACTAAAATACACCCGGAAAGGAACACCTTTACAAAAAAGGAAAAAGGGAAACCGCTAAAAATACCATGTTAGGGGTTTTTTTAAACATGTTGGTGGGGTTTGCCCTGAAAAATGTTTTGGGGAACTTAAAGGGTTCCTTTTGGAAGTCCTTTGAGGAAATTTCCTCTTTAAAGGAGAGACCACCAAAAAAAGGGGGAAAACCGCCTTAAACAAATAGGAAGTTTGATTTTCCTGTTCATCTGAGGGGTTTAAACCTAAAAATTTTGGGGAATTTCTTTAAAAGGGGTGTTTGAGACTTAAAAAAAAAAAGGGGGAAAACCCTTTTTTTAAAGTCTGTATGTCACCCCCTACAAAAAGAGAGGGAAAACCGAAAAAAATGGTTGTTTGTCTTTAGATTCTTTTGAATTTTAAAACCTAAAAGGGTTTTTCCTTTGGAATCTTGTTTTTTTTACCATTAATAAGAGAGAAAAAGAAAAGGAAACATCGGTATTTTTGAAAAATATAGGTTTTAATTAAAAATGGTTTGGTGAAAAATTTTTTTTTAAAGGTTTGGTTTTTAAAAAAGTATTTTAATCATGTTTCTTAACACGGGAAAAACCCAGCAGTCAAATAGTGTAGTGGGGTATATCCTTTAAAAAATTTATCAAAAAAAGTTGAAAAAGGAATTTTTTTTTGGAAAACCCTTGGGGAAAACATTGGAATTTCTTTTTTAAATTTTCCCCCTAATAGGGAAAAAAACAACTAACAGGGCATGTAAAAGCATTTTTGACTAAAAAGGGGGGGGGGTTTTTTTTGCCTTTTGGGAAAAAAAAAAAAAGGTACATTCCTTTTTGGGAAAGTTGATGATGTCACCATCCTACAAATACAGCAGGAGAAGAAACCGGGAGTAAAAAAAGGGTTTTTTTTCTTAATAAAAATTGGGTGGGGTTTGAATCCTAAAGTGTGTTTTGGTTGTGTTTGGGTTTGTTTTGTTGTGTGAATTGTCTTTAAAAAATTTTTTGGGGTGTGAAAAAAAAAAGGGTAATTCCCTTTAAAGTGAGCCCTAAAATACGGGAAAGGAAAAAAAGGTCAAAAATGCCGTTTAATGAGTCCTTTAGTATATAACTTTTGGTGGGTTTAAAAACCCTGAAACTGGTTTTGGGTGTGGTGTTTGCGGGTTTTAAATGTTTTTTAATTAAAAAACAAAAAAGGGGGATTTCCTTTAAGTGTTCTTTTGGAACAAAAACTATGGGATATTTCGGAAAGTCTGTAGTCCCCATTACAAATACAGAGGGAAAAAAAAAAAAAAATTGGCCCGTGTTTTTTTAAGGTTTTTGGGGGGTTTGAACCCACAAAAGTTTTTTGGGTTTTGATGTGTAAATTTCAAAAAAGCGGAGAGAAAACAAAAAAGGGGAAATTTCCCTTTAAAGTTTTAGTACCTTTAAAATAAGAGGGGGAAACCCCCAGTTGTGTTTGCATTTCATGTTTAAAATTTTGGGGGGTTTTGAACCCAAAGGGTCATTTTTTTTTAAAAGAGTCCTTTTAACGAAAAAACATTTAAGGGGATTTTCCTTTAGATTTTTTAACTGTAAAATACTAAAAGGTAATTTTTTTTAACTGTGTGTTTAAAAATCCGGAGGCCCTAACAAAAAAAAGTGTCCCTTTAAGCTTCTAATCATAAAAGTTATTTAAAAAACCCTGAAAGTTTTTTTGGGAAAAGGGAAAAAAAATTCCTTTTAATTGTGAAAAAAAAAGGGAAATTTTTTTTGGAAAGTTGTGTTTTAAAATGGGGGGGGGGAAAAAAAGAGTCTGGACTGAACACCTAAAGTATCTAAAAGTTAGTTTTACCTAAAACGGGGGGAAATTTTGAAAAGCCTTTGGGGTTTAGTTTATTTTTTTTTTTTTTTTTGGGGGAAAAATAAAAGTTTCTTTTGGGAAAATTTGATATTTTCCCCCCTAAAATCGAAAGGAAACCACCAAAAGAAATCTTGAATGATTTTCACATTCTAAATATTAGGGGGGGAATTTGCAAATGTGGGGTTTTGGGGAATTTTTTAAAATGTTTGGGGGCCCCCGGTTGTTGGTTTTTTGGGGGTTTTTTTGGAGATGTGAAAAACTAAAAGGTAATTCCTCTTTGGAAGTCTGATGATTTCACCATCCACAAATACAGCAGGAGAAGGAAACCTTAAAAAAAAAGCTGTTAATGCACCCACTAGTTCAACATATTTAGTAGGGGTTTTTAAAATGTGTGTGTGGGGGGTTGTTGAGGGTTTTTTGAGAGTTTTTTTTTTGGGAACTGTGAAAACACACTAAAAGATGTACATTCCTCTTTGGAAAGTTTGATGATGTCACCATCCTACAAATACAGCAGGAGAAGGGAAACCAGTGAGTAAAGCAAATAGCGCGCCGTGTTAATGCATCTTTCATTAGTATCATAACATAGTTAGGTAGGGATTTGAATCCTGCAAGCTGTGTGTGTGTGTGTGTGTGTGTGTGTGTGTGTGTGCATGGGGGGTGTGTGTGTGCAATTGTCTTTGAAAGGAGTGTCCTTTTTGGAGACTGTGAAAACACACTAAAAGAGGTACATTCCTCTTTGGAAAGTTTGAAGATGTCACCATCCTACAAATACAGCAGAAGAAGGGAAAACAGCCAGTAAAGCAAATAACGTGCCGTGTTAATGCATCTCTCACTAGTATCATAACATAGTTAGGTAGGGATTTAAATCCTGCAAACTGTGTGTGTGGGTGTGTGTGTGTGTGTGTACAATGGTCTTTAAAAGGAGTGTCCTTTTTGGAGACTGTGAAAACACACTAAAAGAGTGTGTATGTGTGCAGTTTCCTTTGAGAAGTGTTCCCTGTTTGGAGACTGTGAAAACTCACTAAAAGAGGTATATTCCTCTTTGGAAAGTCTGATGATTTCACCATCCTACAAATACAGCAGGAGAAGCAAAACCAGCCAAAAAAGCAAATAACGCGCCGTGTTAATCGTCTTTCACTAGTGTCATAAGATAGTTAGGTAGGGGTTTGAATCCCACAAACAGTGTGTGTTTGGTGGGGGTTGTGTGTATGTGTGCAATTGTCAATGAAAAGAGTTTTCTTTTTGGAGACTGTAAAAACACACTAAAAGAGGTACATTCCTCTTTGGAAAGTTTGATGATGTCACCATCCTACAATACAGCAGGAGAAGGGAAACCAGCCAGTAAAGCAAATAGCGCGCCATGTTAATGCATCTCTCACTAGTATCATAACATAGTTAAGTAGGGGTTTAGATCCTGCAAACTGTGTGCATGTGTGCAATTGCCTTTGAAAGGAGTGTCCTTTTTGGAGACTGTGAAAACACACTAAAAGAGTGTATATGTGTGCAGTTTCCTTTGAGAGGTGTTCCCTTTTTGGAGACTGTGAAAACTCACTAAAATAGGTACATTCCTCTTTGGAAAGTCTGATGATGTCACCATCCTACAAATACATCAGGAGAAGGGAAACCAACTAACAAAGCAAATAGTGTGCCGTGTTAATGCGTCTCTCACTAGTTTCATAACATAGTTAGGTAGGGGTTTAAATCCTGCGAACAGTGTGTGTTTGGGGGGGGGTTGTGTGTATGTGTGCAATTGTCTTTTAAAGGGGTGTCCTTTTTGGAGATTGTGAAAACACACTAAAAGCGATACATTCCTCTTTGGAAAGTCTGATGATGTCACCACCCTACAAATACAGCAGGAGAAGGGAAACTAGCCAGTAAAGCAAATAGCGCACCGTGTTAATGCATCTCTCACTAGTATCATAACATAGTTAAGTAGGGGTTTAGATCCTGAAAACTGTGTGGGTGTGTGCAATTGCCTTTGAAAGGAGTGTCCTTTTTGGAGACTGTGAAAACACACTAAAAGAGTGTGTATGTGTGCAGTTTCCTTTGAGAGGTGTTCCCTTTTTGGAGACTGTGAAAACACACTAAAAAAGATACATTTCTCTTTGGAAAGTTTGATGATGTCACCATCCTACAAATACAGCAAGAGAAGGGAAACCAGCCAGTAAAGCAAATAGCGTGCCGTGTTAATGCATCTTTCACTAGTATCATAACATAGTTAGGTAGGGATTTGAATCCTGCAAACTGTGTGTGTGTGGGTGTGCGTGTGCAATTGTCTTTGAAAAGAGTGTCCTTTTTGGAGACTGTGAAAACACACTAAAAGAGTGTGTATGTGTGCAGTTTCCTTTGAGAGGTGTTCCCTTTTTGGAGACTGTGAAAACTCACTAAAAGAGGTATATTCCTCTTTGGAATGTCTGATGATTTCACCATCCTACAAATACAGCAGGAGAAAGGAAACCAGCCAAAAAAGCAAATAGCGTGCCGTATTAATGCATCTCTCACTAGTGTCATTACATAGTTAGATAGGGGTTTGAAGCCTACAAACAGTGTGTGTGTGGGGTGGTTGTGTGTATGCGTGCAATTGTCTTTGAAAGGAGTGTTCTTTTTGGAGACTGTGAAAACACACTAAAAGATGTACATTCCTCTTTGGAAAGTTTGATGATGTCACCATCCTACAAATACAGCAGGAGAAGAGAAACCAGTGAGTAAAGCAAATAGCGTGCCGTGTTAATGCATCTTTCATTAGTATCATAACATAGTTAGGTAGGGATTTGAATCCTGCAAGCTGTGTGTGTGTGTGTGTGTGTGTGTGTGTGTGTGTGTGTGTGTGTGTGCATGGGGGGTGTGTGTGTGCAATTGTCTTTGAAAGGAGTGTCCTTTTTGGAGACTGTGAAAACACACTAAAAGAGGTACATTCCTCTTTGGAAAGTCTGATGATGTCACCATCCTACAAATACAGCAGGAGAAGGGAAACCAGCCAGTAAAGCAAATAGTGCACCGTGTTAATGCGTCTCTCACTAGTATCATAACATAGTTAAGTAAGGGTTTAAATCCTGCCAACTGTGTGTGGTAGTGTGCAATTGCCTTTGAAAGGAGTGTCCTTTTTGGAGACTGTGAAAACACACTAAAAGAGTGTGTATGTGTGCAGTTTCCTATGAGAGGTGTTCCCTTTTTGGAGACTGTGAAAACTCACTAAAAGAGGTACATTCCTCTTTGGAAAGTCTGATGATGTCACCATCCTACAAATACAGCAGGAGAAGGGAAACCAGCCAAAAAAGCAAATAGCGTGCCATGTTAATGCGTATCTCACTAGTGTCATAACATAATTAGGTAGGGGTTTGAATCCTGCAAACAATGTGTGTGGGGGGTGTTGTGTGTATGTGTGCAATTGTCTTTAAAAGGAGTGTTCATTTTGGAGACTTTGAAAACACACTAAAAGAGGTACATTCCTCTTTGGAAAGTTTGATGATGTCACCATCCTACAAATACAGCAGGAGAAAGGAATCCAACCAGTAAAGCAAATAGCTCGCCATGTTAATGCATCTCTCACTAGTATCATAACATAGTTAGACAGGAATTTGAATCCTGCAAGGGGGGTGGGTGTGCAATTGTCTTTGAAAGGAGTGTCCTTTTTGGAGACTGTGAAAACACACTAAAAGAGGTACATTCCTCTTTGGAAAGTCTGATGATGTCACCATCATACAAATACAGCAGGAGAAGGGAAACCAGCCAGTAAAGCAAATAGTGTATTGTGTTTATGCGTCTCTCACTAGTATCATAACATAGTTAGATAGGGATTTGAATCCTGCAAACATTTTGTGCGTGTGGGGGGGCTGTGTGTATGTGTGCAATTGTCTTTGAAAGGAGTGTCCTTTTTGGAGACTGTGAAAACACACTAAAAGAGGTACATTCCTCTTTGGAAAGTCTGATGATGTCACCATCCTACAAATACAGCAGAAGAAGAGAAACCAGCCAATAAAGCAAATAGTGTGCTATGTTAATGCGTCTCTCACTAGTATTATAACATAGTTAAGTAGGGGATTGAATCCTGCAGTGTGTGTGCAGTTTTCTTTGAAAGGAGTGTCCTTTTTGGAGACTGTGAAAACACATTAAAAGAGGTACATTCCTCTTTGGAAAGTCTGATGATGTCACCATCCTACAAATACAGCAGGAGAAGGAAAACCACCCAGTAAAGCAAATAGCATGCTGTGTTAATGCGTATCTCTCTCTAGTATCATAACATAATTAAGTAGGGGTTTGAATCTTGCAAACAGTGTGTGTGTGTAATTGTCTTTGAAAGGAGTGTCCTTTTTGGAGACTGTGAAAACACACTAAAAGAGGTACATTCCTCTTTGGAAAGTCTGATGATGTCACATCCTACAAATACAGCAGGAGAAGGAAAACCAGCCAGTAAAGCAAATAGCATGCCGTGTTAATGTGCCTTTTACTAGTATCATAACATAGTTAGGTAGGGGTTTGAATCTTGCAATCAGTGTGTGTGTGTGCAATTGTCTTTGAATGGAGTGTCCTTTTTGGAGACTGTGAAAACACACTAAAAGAGGTACATTCCTCTTTGGAAAGTCTGATGATGTCACCATCCTACAAATACAGCAGGAGAAGAAAAACCAGCCAGTAAAGCAAATAGCGTGCCATGTTAATGCGTCTCGCTCTAGTATCGTAACATATTTAGATAGGGTATGAATCCTACAAATGCTGCCTGTGTGTGTGTCACTGTTGGTCAATGCAGTGTGGGTTTTGCTTTTACCATGGTATGATATAGTATGATGACAACAGTAAGTGCATTGCACACATCAGGTATCTGTGTGACAAATATATATGTGTACATGTCCCCTCAATCAGTACATAGGTGTGAAGCCTGCATACTACATGAATACATTTGTTTCCATTGACAGGTTGTGCCGCTGCTTCTCAGATCGTAGGTCACATATGTATGTATGTGACATGGCCGTCCACTGTCGTGTTCTGTGGCACACACACCCATGACAGTTACTTAAGAGTAGTGTGAGTGAGGGTATATGCCTGGGGTATATGTCAGACATCGTCATACACAACAAAGTCTGCAAAGAATGGACAGTCTTTATAGGTGTACAACTACCTTGTGGATACGCATTCAGGCCTCTAATGTCTTATGTGATACACCTTGGGACTCCACAGTACCTATGGATATGTGGATACCAAGGGACACATGACATAACATGGGTCTGTATGTACACAATTGTACCCAACGTGCATGTTGAGGGCTACCACCTATGTGGTACTGACGTGGAGTGGGGGTGGGGGGGTGTATGTGTGCAATTGTCTTTGACAGGAGTGTCCTTTTTGGAGACTGTGAAAACACACCTAAAACAAGTACATTCCTCTTTGCAAAGTCTGATGATGTCACCATCCTACAAATACCGCAGGAGAAGGGAAACCAGGCAGTAAAGCAAATAGTGCGCCATGTTAATGCTTCTCTCTCTAGTATCATAACATATTTAGGTAGGGGTTTGAATCCTGCAAATGCTGACTGTGTGTGTGTCAATGCATTGTGGGTTTTGCTTTTACCATGGTATGACATAGTATGATGACAACAGTAAGTGCATTGCACATATCAGGTATCTGTGTGGCAAATATATATGTGTACTTGTCCCCTCAATCAGTACATAGGTGTGAAGCCTGCATACTACATGAATACATTTGTTTCCATTGACAGGTTGTGCCGCTGCTTCTCAGATTGTAGGTCACATATGTATGTATGTGACACAGCCGTCCACTGTCGTGTTCTGTGGCCAGGGTCATCTGTGGCACACACACCCATGACAGTTACTTAAGAGTAGTGTGAGTGAGGGTATATGCCTGGGGTATATGTCAGACATGGTCATACACAACAAAGTCTGCCAAGAATGGACAGTCTTTATAGGTGTACAACTACCTTGTGGATATGCATTCAGGCCTCTAATGCCTTATGTGATACACCTTGGGACTCCACAATACCTATGGATATGTGGATACCAAGGGACACATGACATAACATGGGTCTGTATGCACACAATGGTACCCAACATACATGTTGAGGGCTACCACCTGTGTGGTACTGATGGGATAGTATGTATAGTACATGAGGATGACTATGCCATAGTCGGCTTAATGCTATACAGCATGTATCAGACAACAGGTATCTGTCTGTATGATACCCTTGTGTAGGATATGCGTCCCATCCAGGGAATGCATTGTAGGCCAATCCATGCATTCCCAGATTTGGATGGACACATCCCTAGTGTGTCTGCATGTACCTAAGGGGGCTATATGACACACAGGTGTGGTCACAGTAATGGGTGGCGGTCATTACCACTGGTTAGTGTTATAGTGTAGCACCGGAAGGATCCAATTGATACTGGTTCCCCTACTACTGTGTGTCATTTGTCAGGACATCATCCAATGATTGCTTATAGTCATGCTGTTGAGGTTGTGTATACTACCAGACCACAAATCTTTGACAGATATTAACGGTATCACCCACAGCATAGTGTCAACCCATGTCATACACACGTCTACCCATGTTAGTACATAACTGTAGTAGAATGCATAATGGCCATTGAAAGATGCTATGAAATATTAACAATGTGTACAACAGGGTATGCCACATGTCCCATGTGTCCACTATGCAAGTACATCCAGACAGTGCGCACCCACCATGTTCACAGATGTACACTTGCTAATCTGTATTGCACACATCACACACGTACTGTCCACTCACTAACACATGCTGGCAACACATCACACATCGGCCAAGTGGCACATGGGTGGATAATACATACTCAGACCTAACAGTGGTGTAAACAATGCTACATTGACAATTAGAGCTTTAATGCATAATGTCGCTCAGATATACCTGCAAGGATGTAGTTACACTTCCTTGTTGACAACTTGCTATTATTGCTGCACTGCTATAGTATCACCCTGTGCATCAGCACCATGTTAGCCTGTCCCTCCGTCAATAATGCAGATGACAGGAGGCGGCACAGGTATCATCATATGCAGAGGGCGTTTTGTTGTTTGCCAGAGCCTGACATTGACCCATCCAATCGACATGTCTGTGTGTGTGTGTGTGTGTGAGGGACAACAGTATAACATGGGCCAATATTGATGTAGTGTGTGTGTGTGTATGTGTGAGCCCTAGTTGTTTGCTTAATGTGTGTGTGTCTGCATGCACACAGCTCCACCATGTGGCTGCCATATACGGTGGTTTGTGGGACAGCCACAGACTGTACCTGCTAGGCTGTACAGATCACTGTCTCTGGCCACGGACACAGTACCTGTGCCTGGCAGGGGAGCTACGGACAGTATCGGGTACCAACCCTGACTGGGTACTGTCATCAGAGGCAGAGGCATGACGACTGGACCCATGTCCCTGCTGGGACTGGCCAGAGCCATGTGCACATGGTCTACTGGGATGGTCAATGGACAGGCCAGCACCAGCATTGCTGGGGCTGGTACTGCCACTACAGGAGCGTATGTGAACTGTGAGCCATCCGCAACCACTGCCAGCTGTTGCTGGCATGTGTCCACGGTGACATTGCAACCGTCCCGCACGGTCCTGGCTCAAGGAAGACATGTTGTGGAGGGCATCTATTGTCTCCCCCCAATGTCTATCAATGTCCTCGGTGTAAGTCCGGATGGCACCGGCAAGGTCACAGATGCTGTCATTGATAGCGGTGTAATGTGCCCTCTGCACCCTAAGTCCATGCCTGGTGTACCGTTCCATACGTGCCTGAGCCTGCATTACAGCCCGGAACATCGTAAGGCCTGTGAGGGCACGCCTGCCAGGGGGTATATATCAAGCTAATGCATGAAGAAATATGTCATCCATTGCAATGAATGTGAAGTACAGTTACAGTATAACCAGTAACCCACCCTAGTCGTTGATGTCATACCCCTGCCTAATATATGTGCACAGTTGTTAATATAGCTGGCATACTGCTGTAAAAGAGTATACATGTTGCTAGGTACACACGCAAACCCTGCAACACACATGTGATTGCGGACATGGTACAGGCATCATTACACACACATCAGACATTCATACAACACACAAATGTATGCTGACACAGATGAGCATTTCCTGTGTACCTTACAGTACTGTGTGCCCCTACTTACAGATACCTATGCCTGAGGTATGTAATCTGTGCAGACTACAGGAAACAGACAAGACAGTGTTACCATGGAATGTATACATACACCATACTGTGCTGTTTAGGCCTACAGCTTCAGGTAGTACAACAGTGCAAATGTCAGCTGGATTCACCAGCAGTACCACTTACTGAGCATACATGTATTGCTTCAGCCTACGATGGGACACCACAGTCGTACACAAGGAACTATGTCACAACATATGCCATCTTACTATGTCTGCATCCCAATAACTGACACATCTTTCTCTGGCCTTACACCTAGGATACAAATGACCATGACAGAAACAACCTCACACTAAGCTATCACACCGTTACAGACCTTGCACACATTCACTGTCACACTCATTCCACCTCACATAGCAGGTATTGCACTGAGTACATGTGTGTGTGCATTGTGTCATAGGTAGGTAATACGCCATTGGCTCTTGGGCCTACAGCAGCCTAGCCATATGCTACCCTGGCCTTTGACACACTTGTAATTTGATTTCACTTGCTTCTGTCAACTGGATACACAGAGGTGATTCCCAGGACGTGTTTCCTATCCCACAGACAATCATAAGGGGTATGTATGACATCTGCTACTGAGGAGCCTTGTTTGTTAATGCTGTGTGGTTTCCTCCAGAGTATGGCATATTTGCCAATAGGAGCCTATCCCCCCATCATGTGCTGTTTAGTGAGGTGGCGGAGATTAGGGACCTAGGCCTTGCAGCCCGGTGGGATTGTGAGGTGTTGACATGGTGGTTGTCTGACTGCTATGGGTGTGACATACCTCTGTATGTTCGGCAGAGGTAACCTCTGGGTGGCCGCTATGCAACGCACTGTAGCTGTGGTTATGTGAGTCAGTCTGCATAGGGTATGTGTTTGAAGGCAGTATTACTCTTTGTGAGGTATGTCTGTGGCCTTTCCACTTGCTGTAGTTGTCATGTGAGGTACATAACACATGGGGCATAGTGATGAGTACAGGGGAACACTGACCAATATTTCCGTACATGACACATCGTTTGTGATGACACGTACCACGTAGACAAATTACAAGACTAGTGTGGCACTGTGAATATCAAAGGGGAGGCTACTGTCCACCTGTGTCCCATGTTCCCTTCTGACACCTTCAGTGTTAGGCAGGCAACCACCTATCTGGTAGTTAGTGGGTAAAGTGTTTTGGTATGGGGTATGGCACTGCAGTATCAACACTAGTGTTCAGTCCATGCCTTGGTCACCAGGCACCTGTTGCAATACGTCTGCCCCGTGTCTCCCTCTCTCACTATATATATATATATACATATCTATATATATCCATATATATCCATATATATCTGTATCTCTCTCGCTCTCTCTCTATATATATATATACATATATATATATATATATGTGTGTGTGTATATGTATATATCTACATATCTATATATCTATATATATGTGTGTATATATATATATATATATATATATATATATATATATATATATATATATATACATACGAACTAAGAAATGAACTTCGTGGTATGGGGGAGTCAAAAGTCAGAGAGAGAGAGAGGAAACACATTATAAACCCCATATATAATAATATATTATAAACCCCATACCCCCTACACACATGCTCCCAATCACCAGGCTAGCCCCCGCTGACCGCACCAACTATACCCCCGGTCTCACTATTTCACGCAGCCATTCAAGGGGTGATACCATCCAAACCAGCCCACAGCTGGTACCATCCGCACTGACAGCCTTCTGGGACACTCTGTCATTCATATGCTCCTTGTCATGGGCAGCCTCCTACCAGCCCCCCCTCAAGTCCACACCGCATTCCTCCCACTCCCCCATCAGGTGGCATACCCACACATTTCTCTGCACACACCGATACCAAAGCATAGTAGGACTCTCTACCTGACTCCTCCACCTTCCCCCATTCCCTTCTTTACTTACCTTTGGAGGCAAAGACTCATAAGTTACGTGTTTTTATTAGAATCATCATAGCATGACTGTCATCCTTCCCGTTTCCCCAATAAATTTTTTTTTTTTTTTTTTTTTTGCACACAGTCCCTTTTTGCACACAATCCCCTTTTTTGCACACGATCCCTTTTAGTATGCACACGACACCACAAGGCTCTTACTGTCTGACTAATATACCTTATGTAACTGCGATTGTAATGTTAATGAAAATGCACATAGCACCCTGCTTGTTCACACTTTACTATTGGAAAGGAACTGTTGTTAATTTAAATGGCCTGCTAGAACTAATATATATAAAGGAAGTGAAAATGGTTGCTCATACTTATGAAACATGTCTTTCTGAAGAAGTCTTGATAATAAATAAGATGAAAGCGCTAAAGTTCTAGAAGAGTTGTTGGTGTGATTTACTATTTTTTTGAATGCTTTTATTGTCACAAATTCATTTCTTAGTTAAGATTTCTTCTCTTAGTTCATTTTTGAGTGCGGTTAATTTTAGATACACACACACATATATATATATATATATATATATATATATATATATATATATATATATATATATATATATATATATATATATATTTATATATATATATACATATATATATATATCTATATATATATATATATATATATATATATATATATACATATATATATATATATATATATATATATATATATATATATATATACATATATATATATATATATATATATATGGTTCTACCTGACATAGTCGAAACCACACAACACCGACAACCACATCACCGACACCACATATTCGACAGTCCATAAACACGAAACCACACATAACCGACAGCAGAAATAACCGACGGTACACAAACACGAAACCCCATACACTGCACACACCACAATAACAATTAAAAACAAAACACATCCCCATTCCACAAACCACACACAACACAAGCACACCAAAATCCTTACAAGCCCACACTAAACCTTACCTAACCCTAAGGTCCGTCACTATCGCACACTTACCTACCGGCTCCCTAACCCTAACTCACTTAACCGCTATCGCTCAACCCTAACTCACTTAACCCACCCCTATCGGCTCCCTAACCCTAACTCCTTAACCCACCCCTATCGCTCCTAACCTAACTCACTTAACCCACCCCTATCGCCTCCTAACCTAACTCACTTAACCCACCCCTATCGCCTCCTAACCTAACTCACTTAACCCACCCTATCCCCACAGACCGTCAATCTCCACACTTACCTGCCGCCCTAACGTCCGTCACTACCGCATACTCACACAGCCTTTCCCCATGTCGGCATCCTCGGCGTTGGTGTTGTCATCCGTCGTGTCGGTCTTCTGCATTGTCGATGTTCTGCCACTCGCGATTCGCGTCGGTCTTCTTCGATGTCGATCTTCTGGAGCTCCGGATTCCGTTGTCGGTCTTCTGCGCTGTCGACGAAGTCAGGTAGAACCATATATATATATATATATATATGTACATACACATACTTGTAAACATCTATTGCTGTATATATATACATGCACATATAGGCACATATACTGCCCACCTTTCATGGTGGGAATATCAATTATGAAACAGTTGTGAGGCATACAATTATGTAATAATATTGCACAGTGTTGTGCAGAATGCATTTCGCTGTCCTCAGGCCGTATAGCTGTAGCAGACCTCACTGGCTGTAACTCAATCCCACAGCATTTAACCACCACATGACATATACCTGCACTGCTTGCTGTTTTCAATGCCACACACTACAACCTACATAGATATGTGCACATAGCAACCTTCATAGGTTCATAGGTTCATACTAGGCTATCTGCCCTGGGGCAATTATAAGCTTAGCCCGATTCTGTATGGCTTACGCCACCCCTTGATTTGAGTATACTGTGCCCTTTTTAAGGTTTAGTTTACTGTGCCTCTGTCTAATAGTGACACGGGAGTAATCCCTGGGACAAACCTATGATCTCCCATCCACCTATCGAGATTCTTCTTGAAGAGATTCAGTGAGGTGCTCTGCCTCACATGAACTGGAATTCTATTCCAGAGCGAAGGGAGCCTCTGGGTTATGAACCTGTCCCTCCAGCAAATTCTATTTATTTCTGTGCTGAGGTTCAAGTCCCTCGAGCGTGTGGCTCTAAGGGATTTAGATTTACTGAGGTGGAGCATGTCCATTAATTCTGGATTTGACATAGCTTTGTATGTCAAGCATAGATCGCCTCGAAGTAGGCAGTATGCAACTGAGTAGAGCTGGAGTTTTTTTAACCAAGCTGCATATGGCATCTGTTTGAGACCCTTGATCCTCTTGGTGAGATACTTTTGGGGTCTCTCTAATTGCTGCAGGTGTCGGGTAAGGTACATCCCAAAAGGGGCATTGGATTCTATGATGGGCCCGATGAGGAATGAATAAAGGGGCACGATTACCTCTCTTGATCTAGATGTGAAACCCTTCGTGATGAGGTGGGCTATGTAGAAGGTCTTTCTAACCACTTTGGCAATGTGGCTTTCAAAGGAGAGATTGCTATCAACTTGGGTCCCCAGGTCCCTAATAACTTTCTCTGTACTTAATGGGTTTCCGCCTATGTGGTAATTTGGCACATTGTTTTGCCAAAGGGTATGACTATACATTTTTTGGCATTTAGCTTTAAACCATGGCACTGGCACCAGTCATCTGTCTCTGTGAGACCTTTTTGAAGGATGTTTGTGTCAACTGGAGAGTCGATTATGGCGCCCAGTTTGCAGTCGTCTGCAAACTTGGTGAGCCATAGTCCTTCCACGTTTGCCTGTACCTCGGAAAAGTATATACTGAACAAGAGTGGTCCCAGGACAGAACCCTGTGGGACGCCACTTGTGACTGGTTTCGAGTCTGACATGGCTCCAGCAACTCTCACTCTGTGGGTTCTGTCTTTGAGACAGTTTGCGACCCATCTTGTGACATAGGGGTTTATATTTAAGCTGGATAGCTTATCTATGATGCCCGAGTGGGGTATTGTGTCAAATGCCTTTGCAAGGTCCAGATAGGCTTTGTGGACTACCTTCCCTTCATCTATGGCTTTGGTGACTGTTTCGAAGAAGTCATCCAGGTTCAAAAGGCAGGATCTGCCCTTGACAAAGCCAAACTGGGTAGGATCTAGTGTCTGTAGGTCCCCAATGTCTTTGTTTATGAGCTCCATGATGATCCTCTCCATAGCCTTGCAGACTAAGCTAGTCAGGCTTATGGGGTGATAGTTTCCAGGGTCCGTAGAGGCTCCACCTTTGTGGAGTGGGACCACTGTTGCTGTACGCCATTCTGTGGGCACATATCCTGTAGTGAGGCTGAGATTGTATAGCTGTTTTATTTGAGGGATTAGTTCCTCTTGGAGTTTATGTAGGACGCAACCTGGGATGCCATCTGGTCCCATTGAAGCAGTGTTTTTTGCTTTGGAGAGGGCAGCCTTCACCTGAGCATCAGAGATGTTTGGGAGGCAGCCCTCTGCCGGGATAGATACTTGCTCTTTTGGGGGGGGGGTGGAGAAGTTTGCACTGAACCTGTCTGCCAGGATATTGGCGATGTCTGTGGGTTCAGTGTATTTTTTGTCATTTAGAATCAACACAGAACAAGTCTGGGAGTTGCATCCCAGGTTCCTAACATAACTGAAAAAAGCCTTATGATTGTCTTTGGTGTCCTGTGCAATTTTTCTCTCAAAGCTGGCATTGGAAGATTTTATGAGGGATCGTAATTTTTTTGCTAGTACTGATCAGAGATGCCTTCCCTATTAGGGATTTTGCTCTATCATGTAGTAGCTTCCTCCTTCTGTTGTACAGTTTATTTATGGTAGGGGTCCACCAGACCGGACGCCTGCCTTTGGATGATTGGGTCTTGGTTTTGTTTGGGATAGCATGATTCCTGGAGATGTCCGTAGAATGCGTTTATATAGGATTCTGCAGTTTGGGCCGTAGTTTCCACTGGCCCTGGGGCCTTGAAGGATTCCACTTCGGTTTTGAGAAGTGAGAAGTTCGCTTTTGAGAAGCTTTTCACTATGGTTTTCTGGGCTGGGGGTGGGGTCGGGATTTGGACATCTAGTGAAATTAATTTATGGTCTGATCTTACCAATGAGGGATATACTTCTGGTGTGGAGCATAGAGTCCCCATGTTGGTAATGATCAGGTCTAGTATGTTGTGCCCCCTTGTGGGTGTGGTGACTAGTTGTTCCATAGCATTTGAGTTCATAATTTCCAGGAACCTTTGGGCTAAGGTGCTGGGGCTTGAGTAGTGCTCCCAGTCAATGTTTGGGTAGTTGAAGTCACCCAATATAATGGTGTTCGGAGAGATCTTCATGTTCTCCAATGTTTTCAGGAAAGCCGAGTGGGATTCCTGACTTTGAGAGGGTGGTCTGTAGGATGCTATAAACTGAAAAGCAGTCTTGCCCACTGTTAGTTGCACATGGATGGTCTCCGATGCCGTTGCAATGCCACTAACCTGGAGGTGTGGATATCCTTGGTAAATATGGAAACTCCCCCTCCTTTTGTGGTTCGGTCCGGGTTTTGGGGCCGAAAAGCATGATATGAGGCATAGCCTCGTAGTGCTGGGGTGCTCTCTGGAGCCTTGAACCAGGTTTCTCTCACTGCACAGATATCGATGTTCTCCATACTGAGGAGAGCTTCGAGTGTGTGCATCTTAAGGTTAAGACTTCTGGCGTTAAGCAGCATTACCCTTAGTTTCTTGTTCCTTGTGCTGTCTATGGGGGTGGGTTTGACTTTTGAGCCTTGCCTAAAAAAGGCACTATGGGGGTGGCAAGAGCCTTTGCCAATATCTGAAAGCCCAGTGGTGACAGGTGCAAGCCGTCCCTAGTGAAGCAACGTGGCTTGTCGAGCATGTCATCCCAGGCTGACAGACAATGGATCCCCTTTGAATGACACCAAAATTTTAGCCAATTGTTAAAATTGATCATTTTGTCTTTGTACTGTGGCATCATTCTAGGTGAGGGTAAGATGCTGCAAAAGGTCCGGGTCATACCAGCCTAGGCTACATGATCAGAGAGCTCCTCTAAGTCTCTTTTCATGTAGTCCAGGGAGGTACGTCTCAGGTCATTCACACCAGCATGTACAATGACTGAGTCATATTTGTATTTGCTTTGGAGTGATCTGAGTGCTTGCATTACATATATATGTCCAGCCTTCACTAACAGTTGCAGTATGTCCCTTGCCCTATGCACATCTGCATATACATATAGATACTGACTGCTACCACATATGGAGGGTTCACAGTATGTAGAGTACCCTTCAGACACATCATTCAGATGCCAGCAAATACATCTCTGTTACATACCTTACCTTTGTATTTCTCACCTCTGTCTGTTGTACCTGTTGACGTCTTTTTTTTTTTTATTTGTTGGTTGGTGTCTCCAACTGCCTCTGTTTGTTTTTTTTTTTTTGGTTGGTGTCTCCAACTGCCTCTGTTTGTTTTTTTTTTTTTTTTTGTTTGGTTGGTGTCTCCAACTGCCTCTGTTTGTTTTTTTTTTGTTTGGTTGGTGTCTCCAACTGCCTCTGTTTGTTTTTTTTTTTTGTTTGTTTGGTTGGTGTCTCCAACTACCTCTGTTTGTTTTTTTTTTTGTTTGTTTGGTTGGTGTCTCCAACTGCCTCTGTTTGTTTTTTTTTTTTGTTTGTTTTTGTGGGTTGGTGGCTCCAACTGCCTCTGTTTGTTTATTTGTCTGTCTGTCTGTCTCTCTCGCTCTCTGTCTCTCTCCATTTGCTGCAATTATATTATTGCATGTGTGGACAGCAAATACAGGCTGCTTTTGTAGGCATCTGCACATGTGCATGTGATGGCCTCTGCACCAATTGGTGCCCACAATTTAGTAATTGCATGCAGCCTGCTGTGTGGTAATTGCAGTTCTCACTGTGATTTCAGGACACTGCTATAAAATGATAGGTTAGGTAGGCATAGGCCTTTTAGTTTTGAAAGGTGGGGACCATGCTTGTTGGCTGTGGACACTGTTGTGTCAGTCAGAAGGTTGGTATATGTCTCATATCTGAAGCTGGGTTGTAGCCAGTGAAATGCATGTTGTACTGAAACCTGACTGTTGCTTCTTCCAGTACACTCTTCTCAGTTTGTAAGTTTACTCACACCTCCTAATGCTAACACTGGATACATGGGAGTATGTACTTTCTTTTGGAATTAGGGAATTAACTGGCATACAACAGTAGTTATTGCAATGTATTCCTATGGCTTTCCTATTTTCCCTTTACATTCACTCCTTGTAATGCATGTTATATTTCTTTATTGCAATGTATTCCTATGGCTTTCCTATTTTCTCTTTACATTCACTCCTTGTAATGCATGTTATATTTCCTTATTGCAATGTATTCCTATGGCTTTCCTATTTTCCCTCTACATTCACTCCTTGTAATGCATGTTATATTTCTTTATTGAAATGTATTCATATGGTTTTCCTATTTTCCCTTTACATTCACTCCTTGTAATGCATGTTATATTTCTTTCAGCACCAAGTTATTGTATATCTGCTGAGGCTTAGTGGTACATCATGCAGACTGGTGAGTCCAAGGTGTGGGGTTTGAGATTGACAAGGGTATTTTATTTTGCTGCTGAGCATTATAAGGGCCTTGTCATACAGAGTGACTAAGGCACTTTTAAGCAGCTGTAAGTGGGTTTATGGGTTTATGGACGCTTAGCAATCCTTAGCTAAGCGCACACAAGCTCACACCCACGCACCCCCGCTAACTACTGCTTAAAAGTGCTTACTCCAGCTAACCCCCGCACTAATTTCTTTTAAAGAAAAGAAAATGGGGAGATAGGAAAGTGGTGAAAAAGGGGGCACAAAGAGGGAAAGACAGTAGGGAAACCAGCTCGGGATGTGCAGGATGTGTGTAGGGAAGGTCCATAGCTGCCCATTTTTTACCAGCAACAGCTGTGCATATGTATGAAATTTGGTGTGAAATTTGAAACCTTCCACCCCTGAGAGAGGGGTGAGGACAACAAAATATGTTGTACTGCCAATTAGAATTATCAGTTTAAATGTCCAGTGGACATGTGTGAGAATTGGGCAGCTATGTATGGGGCGTAATTTTTTTGTGGGAACAGATTGCCCTTTTTTTTATTTTTTTTTTTCAGGTAAGAGTGGAATGTGAGGTAGAAGAAGTAGGTATATTTGGGGAGGTAGGTGGGGGAGGTAAACAGACAAGACAAACAAGACACATACAGAGGCGGAGTTTGACACATGGGGTGGGTGAACACAATTGACGGGGAAGAATGTTTGGAAATCACAAGCCCATGGGCCCACAGATAGTAACAGTGGAACTGAGCTCCCCACCCATGGGCAGTCACCACTGCACCTTCACAGCCCCGAGGGTGGCTGTGCTGGGGGCTGAGTAGGACGGGTAGGCTCACCCGAAATACATGCCACTCTCGCCTCAAGCTGGCGTAGGGGATCAGCGACTGAACTCTGGATCTCCCTATGCACCACAGCCCGGACCCTTCGAAGGGTGATGGGTGGCCCTTCTCCACCCACGCTTGCACGGGGGACACGAGCCCCATCCCCTGCAGTGCTTCCACCCGAAGGTGGCACAGGACCAACGGAGGAGGGGAGCCCAGGCTGGGCACTGGAGCTGCTGGTGCCAGGTGCACTCGCCAACTGAGGAGGGACAGGTGGGTCCGCTGGGACCGGCCTTCCCATATGTTCTGTGATTAGGTGTGTTTAATTACAACATAAACAACAGCATTCCAGATTGGTTGTAACAGCATGCAGTAATATTCCCATTAACCCAACACACTAAGGTTCCAACAGTTGAACAGTAAGCATAACACATGCATATATTGAACGACAGTGGATATTCCAACAACATGCAGGGATGTTTGGTAGCAACAGGCCACCATGAACGTGGTGTTTGAACAGGGCACATGCATCAACATCAATGCAAATATTTATAAAACAATAGGACATATGTCCCAACAAATATTTAAGGTTACACATACCCATTGAGGTGTGGAATTGCATGGTTTATGCACATATGGTAGGGTGTAGAAAAAACCTCAGTTAACATTTTATAATGACCTTTTAGTCTACACTATATTCCCAGTGACTGCAGTTGTATATCCCCTACCTGTATTATTACACTTGCCACCATACATTAGGTTGTGTCATGGGTTTGGCTAGTTCAATATATGCCTGACCCATATCTGACATACTAACTGTCCAGGATGCAGGTGTTACTGCTACATATTTCTTGTTTGCATTTAGATTTCTTTATCTACATATCTGGGATGTTTTCACATAACATTTTCACTTCAATTTGTGCAGAACACTGCATTTCTTAACACACACACATTTCTGGTGAATAATTACATGCTACATGTGTGCCAGGTTTACTTATTCATGCCAGCCAGTAACTGACTATTGTGGACTGTATATATGTTTCACAGCTACTAGCACTTCCATCACCCACTTTATATGGGACTGCATAACTTTTGGTTGCCAGCACATTTTCAAACAGTACTGTTTGTATAATGCAAGGGTACAACAACATTTCAGACTCTGTGACACAGACACACTCTGGGTTTTAAACCTTTATTAATGACATTGCACACTTTTTCACAGGCTCACTCCTTTATTTGTTTTAACAGTGTTTATGGCAGACATGTTCAAGACATATTATACCTTTATTAATAGGTTAGAACAATCTTTTTTCAGGCTCACTCAATTATGTTATATGACAGTGCCTGAAGGGATATTATTCCAGACATATGTTACCTTTCTTAATGGGTTACTACACTCTTTTTCTGCCTCTCTGACGTTTTTATCTGACAGTACATGCAGAGAACATATTCAGGCAATTCTATGGCTGTTTTATTGGACTACAACACTTTCTTTCATGCTCTCTCCCATATTTTATATAACAATACATGCAGAATAATCACTAACCTGCCTGGTGGCACAACCTTAGCAGCCTATCAGCATAGGCTTGCTGATTCGCAGCACAGTCACCTGCAGCTGTAAAGTAAATGAAGGGTTATTGAGACATACCTATCCATTATACATACTCCATTATCAATTCTTACATACTGCATTCCATGGCTACATACTCAGTTGTGGGTCATTCTGCATCCCACGGGCCTCCTGTATCCACTGGTTCAGGCGGTCCTGCTTTCATCTCTTCAGGTCTGCATGGTGGTGACGGACCTGCTCACCAGTCCGGGGAACACCTGTGGCACTGGTGAAGTCATGAGCTAACCGGTTCCAAGCCTCTGCCTTGTACTCCATCCCTTGGAACTGGCCCTGCAGGAGTCTTGTCTCGTGACTGTGGACAAGGAGCCAAACCATGTATTTGGACTCCTTGATGCCCCAACGTTGCGCTCGGAAGTGTGAACCCTCTCTTGCACCTGCCAGTCTGACTGCAAATGTGAGCTACAATCAGTTATGGCGAGTATTCCTGCCTATGGGGCTTAAATATGCCATATTTCCCGCACTTTTTTGTGATTGGCCATTTTGTAAAATTCTCGGCTGACTGCAGACCTGCTTAGTAATGGTTAAACTACCATTCGTAAGTTTATGAATGTTAATAGTGGCTGCTTCCCCTATGTTGTCATGGCTTAGTGGGTCTGAATTTTGATTATGATGCAAAGGGTCCTGGGATCAAACCTTGTCATTCTTTTATTTTAATACTGTCTAGACAGGCTAGGGAGTGTGGCTGCATTTAAGCAACTTAGCTCTACGTTGCTCCGCGGTTCCTTACGGTGCCCTGGTTGGCGTGGCGCGCATGTCCGCACAAACACATTGCGCTGGGTAAAGCGCTTTTAAACTTTGGGCTACTCTATTGTGCTGGGTAAGAAGCTATTACACCATGGGCAACTCTGTTTAGCTGGATAAAGTGCTATTAAACTATGGGCACCTCTGTTTAGCTGGGTAAAGTGCTATTAAACTATGGGCAACTCTGTTTAGCTGGATAAAGTGCTATTAAACTATGGGCACCTCTGTTTAGCTGAGTAAAACATTGCTTAACACCAGGCTATCCGGGTCCTTTAAAAATATATATTTTGTTCACTGATACATTGACCATGTCACTGCTTTTAATAACATTTAAATCATATATGTCTGGTATTATTTCAAATACTGATTTAAAACATAAAAAAGAAGGGGAGTAGTGGGACTCGAACCATGAATGCCTTCTCTTTGTGCATACGCTCTACCATTACGCTATTGCAATTTGGTATGATTTGCATAAACATTCTTTCTTATGCTCTTCCATGTCAGAATTGCTAACTTCAGCTAAGAATGGGCACACCCGCGCACACACACGCAAATACGGGCAGCTATATCATGGATTTAAAAAAAATATATATAATTATTTACTTTATATAAGTGTGATGGGGGTTTACAGTGTCAGGGAGTGTGGTGTTGGGTGCAAGTACATTTGAGCGTACTCGCTCTTGTGTGTTGACATTTTGCTTTTTATAACCTTGCAGGGGCGTGCACATTTAGACTGCTCAGCAGTTGGACACACCCCCTGCTTTCCTACTCAGTCCGTGTAAGAGTTACGGTTGAGTCAGTGTGCCCTCATGAATATTCATGGCATGCTGACGTCAAACCGTTCAACTGCAGCCTCCGAGTAAGACTTATTAAGTCTTACATGGAGGATTAGTGAATCCGGGGGACTATCTATTAGATGTAGCATTCAAGAACTATTCATGAAGACTTTATATTATCAAATCAGAAGAGGCAACCAGTTTGAGTGCTGGTAGAACTTTTACAAGTTACAAAGATATACATGGACCAACCACACAGTAATAACCATAAAGACAAAGCACTGGAGCTAAATTTTACTCCAGTGGTTGGTTCCTGTTACTGATTTCCTCCAGTGCACTGTATTCCGTGTTTATGAATACTGGTAGATTTCCACAAACATGCAATGTGCTTTGCATCAAATGGTGACACTACAAACTTTCAATACTTCTTCAAATATGTCATATTTCAAGGAAGGAATAAAGACAGAAAAAAAGCAAGAAAGAAATCAAAAAAGTAAGCAAGCAAGCAAGAAAGAAAATTTCAATGGAGATTTGTCATACGTATCCTACAGGTATGGTAGATGTGTCCTCAGATAGTAGCAATTATACCACTATGTTTTTACTTGACTCACAAACACGAACGCACAGCTTACATAGTATTCTGTCACATTACATTGAAGCTACTTGTATGTGAGGTAAAATGTTTAGCTGGCTTTGTTGTGGAACTGGAAAACAACAGCAAAACAAGCATCACCTGAGTTATTAGCCATGGGTGTCATTTCAACCACTGTGAGTCTGGAAAGCCTCTTTCTGTCAAGGCTAAAAGAAGGGGCAGCTGGCAACATCAATGCAAGCTGGGGTGGGGGGAAGCTATAACTAATTCCTTGTTGTAGCCAGCATTGTGGTATAGAGGGATAATGCCTTGACTATGGCCTAGTTGATGTGTGCTTAACCACTTGCTTGGGTATCTGATGTGCTGGCATGGAGGGATGTGTGCCCAAACTTGGAGGGGGATGTTTCTGCCCAAGTGCTTGATTGCTGGTGGAGGTGATGGATATTGTCATTAATGGGGAAAGATAGGGTTACTGGCTGAGTCACTGCAGAAGTGGAAGAAAATGCCTTTACATAACCATTTATCACCAGCCTAGCAAACAGCAAGAGTTGAGTGTGAAGGGTAATGGGAGACTAGGAGGAGTATAAGAACCCCCCCTGCTGGCAGCAATGTGATGCTGCACTGGGATGGCTTGATATCCCTACTGGTCCAGATCATAGGTTAGAGTAAGTCATGGGGTGCTATGGGAGTCTGGTCGACCCTACGGATGAAGAGAGGCACTGATGGCATATACTGGTCATCTGCAGGAGAGTAAAACAAACAAACAACAAACTCCCTTGTTTCACTTTAAGTAAGTAAAGCCATTTAGTACAGTAGTCATCAAATGTTAAATGGAGTAGTTCAGCAAACTGCCCCTATCTGGGCTACAACTAAAAACATAGCATTTTTTGTTGCAAAAGGGGACACTCTTGAAGGTATTAATCCTAAAGTTTGAAATCTAACATCATTGTTCTCCAACTGGTAGATTTTCTTTATATAGACCTTTAGCAATAAATGGTGAAACTGTCAGAGTAATTTCAGGGAAGGGTGATAACCATTAACAGACAATTGAGTTGTGTTCTTATAGCTCTGACACTCCACAATCAGAGACACCGATGTTCAGTACTACAAACATTTGTGAAGTTAGAAAATAGTTGGTGATATCCCATTATTTGTAAACAAAAATAATTATATTTTTAACGATATCTTTTAAAGTGAAACTTATTAATCAGTCATGAATCTCAACTATAGAATGAGTGGTACTTTTTCATGTAATTCAAGTAAGCAATGCAGATTTTTTTGCTAATAATTCAGTGTTCTATTGTGCAGACACACAAATTGTGTATCTTGCTCCAGGTTATTTTAAATGTAAGGCTCGAAATATGGTATATGCCCCTGAATGCTTAAGCTGTAATGAATTCTATACTGGGTGAATGACCAGGAGTTCAAACTAAAACAATAAGTAAGAAGGTCACTGAAAAAAACAATCAGTAAAAACAAAATGAAACTCCAGCAAAACTAGAACTTACGCTGAATGAAACACCTGATGTTCATAAGGGTCATTTGCATATATCCCGTGTGCCTCTGATACAAGACGTTTAGGAGGTCACTCAGTGGAAGTTCTAGCTTTGCTGGAGTTTCATTTTGTTTTTACTGATTGGTTTTTCAGTGACCTTCTTACTTATAGTTTTAGTTCATTGTTTGGAATATTTTTGCAGTGACCCTAATGATAATGGACATCACTTGGGTATAACAGCCCTGTGTTTCTAATACTTCATCAAACACTCTGCTTGTGTTCTGCTGACAAGGTTATAACAAGGCCAAAATATACCTATCCACAGCTAGTGGGGTTTGGATTTATTGGCCTGAAATTGTCCTGTAAAACTACGAAACAAGTCATGGACATTCAGAGTTGCCAATTAGCTGAAACACCTGATGTTCATAAGGCTCATTGGCATATATCCCATGTGCCTCTTATTTGCTGGAGTTCCATTTTGTTTTTATTGATTGTTTTTTCAGTGACCTTCTTACTTATTGTTTTAGTTTCTTGTTTGGGATATTTTTGCAGTGACCCTAATGATAATGGACATCAGTTGGGTATAACAGACCTGTGTTTCTAATGCTTAGTCAAACACTCTGCTTGTGCTGTGCTGACGAGGTCATAACAAGGCCGAAATATGCATATCCACAGCTAGTGGGGTTTGGCTTTATTGGCCTGAAATTGTCCAGTAAAATGACGAAACAAGTCATGGACATTCAGAATTGCCAATTAGCTGAAACAACTGATGCTCATAAGGCTCATTTGCATATATCCCATGTGCCTCTTATACAAGAGGTTTCAGAGGTCACTCAGTGTAAGTTTTAGCTTTGCTGGAGTTTCATTTTGTTTCTACAGATAGTTTTTTCAGTGACCTTCTTACTTATTGTTTTAGTTTGTTTTTTGGGGATATTTTTGCAGTGGCCCTAATGATAATGGACATCAGTTGGGTATAACAGCCCTGTGATTCTAATACTTTGTCAAACACTCTGCTTGTGCTCTGCTGACGAGGTTATAACAAGGCCAAAATATACCTATCCAATTGATTGTTTTTTCAGTGATCTTCTTACTTATTGTTTTAGTTTCTTGTTTGGGATATTTTTGCAGTGACCCTAATGATAATGGACATCAGTTGGGTATAACAGACCTGTGTTTCTAATGCTTAGTCAAACACTCTGCTTTTGCTGTGCTGACGAGGTCATAACAAGGCCGAAATATGCATATCCACAGCTAGTGGGGTTTGGCTTTATTGGCCTTAAATTGCCTATTAAAACGATGAAACAAGTCATGGACATTCAGAATTGCTAATTAGCTGAAACACCTGATTCATAAGACTAATTTGCATATATCCCATGTGCCTCTGATATGAGAGGTTTGGGAAGTCACTCAGTGGAAGTTCTAGCTTTGCTGGAGTTTCATTTTTTTTTTACTATCTGTATAAATAAAGAAACATCCTTATCTTTAAATATTTTAGTACTCTATATAAAGTTAAAGAAGCTGGATACACTATTGGATTTATCAAACCTAAACCTCCTTCCTCCTTTTTAACATACAAAATCCCCTTTTAACTGGGTTCAGTCTAGAACACTAAATGAAAGACAAACTCCCGGATGCACGAATCCTCCGTGTAAGACTAAATAAGTCTTACTCAGAAACTGCAGTTGAACGGTATGACGTCAGCGTGCCATGCATATTCATGAGGGCACGCTGACTCCACTCCAAGTCTAACACGGACCATGCAGGAAGGCAGGGGGCATGTCTGACTGCCGAGCAGTCCTAAGGTCCACGCCCCTGCAAGTGTCGGAATTGTGAAATGTCAACAGACATGAGCGAGTTCACTCAAATGTCAACATACCCAACACTACACTCCCTCACATTGTAAACCCCCAGTAGAATTATAAAATGTAAATTTTTTTTTTATAATTCCTGATATAGCTGCCCATATTTGCGCGTGTTTGCATGGGTGTGCCCATAGCTTAGCTGCAGTTAGCAATGTCGACATTGAAGAGCATAATAACAAATGTTTATGCAAATCAATCCAAAAAGCAATAGCGTAGTGGTAGAGCCTTTGCACAAAGAGGAAACATTCATGGTTTGAATCCCACCACTCCCCTCTCTATTTTATGGTTTAAATTAGTATATGAAATAATTCCTGACATATATGAATAACATTTTACTAAAAAGCATTGAAATGGCCTATGTATCAGTGAACAAAATGTTTATATAGAAATGTAAGAAGGATCTTGACATATAAATGCCCGTAGCTAAGCAGCGCTTTACCCAGCGCAATCTAGTTGCACACAGCTAAGCAGCACTTTACCCAGCGCAATCTAGTTGCCCACAGCTAAGCAGCGCTTTACCCAACGCAAACTAGTTGCACACAACTAAGCAGCGATTTACCCAGTGCAATAAGTTTGTGCGGAGCTGCGCACCGCACTAACCAGACCACCGTAGGGCAACATGGGACAAAGTGGAGCAACGTAGAACGAAGTTGCCTAAACACAGTCACACCCCCTAGCCTGTCAGGACAGTAGTAAAATAAAAAGCAACGACAAGGTTCGAACCTGGGACACTGTGCATCATAATCAAAGTACTGAACCACTAAGCCATGACAGCTTAGGGCAACCATCCACTGTTAACATACATATACTTATAAATGGTATATTAACCATTGCTAAGCAGGTCTGCAGTCAGCCGAGAATTTTCAAAAATGGCCAATCACAAAAAAGTGCTGGAAATGCGGCATATTTAAGCTCCATAGGTGGGAATACTCACCATAACTGATTGCAGCTCCAATCTGCAGTTAGTATGTCTGGTGCTCGAGAGGGTACTCACTTTTGAGCGCAATGCTGGGGCATCGAGGAGTCAAAATACATGGTTTGGCTCCTTGTCCATTGTCATGAGTCTCGACTCCTGCAGGGCCAGTTCCAAGGGATGGAGTATAAGGGTGAGGCTTGGAACCGGTTAGCTCATGATCTCACCAGTGCCACAGGCATCCCTCAGACTGGTGAGCAGGTCTGTCACCACCATGCAGACCTGAAGAGACAGAAGCAGGACCTACTGAACCAATGGATCCAGGATGCCGGTCATATGCAAGATGCCCCACTACTGAGTAGGTAGCCATGGAATGCAGTATGTAAGACATGCTAATATAGTCTATATAATGGATAGGTATGTCTCAATATCCCTTCATTTACTTCACAGCTGCAGGTGTCCGTGCTGTGAATCAGCAAGCCTCTGCAGATAGGCTGCTAAGGCTGTGCCACCAGGCAGGTTAGTAATTATTCTGCATGTATTGTTATATAAAATATGTGAGAGAGCATGGAAAAAGTGTTGTAGCCCAATAATAAAGCTACAAAATGCCCTGAATAATTTCTCTGCATGTACTGTTATATAAAATATGTCAGAGAGCCAGAAATAGAGTGTAGTAACCCATTAATAAAGGTAAAATAAGTCTGGAATACTATTTCTGCATGTACTGTCATATAAAATAAGTGAGCGAGCCTGAAAAAGAGTGTTGTAACCTATCAATAAAGGTATAATATGTCTTGAATAGGTCTTCCGTATGCACTGTAATATCAAATAAAGGAGAGAGCCTGTAGAAAAGTGTGTAATGTAATTAATAGTGTGTCTGTGTCACTTACTTTGAAATGTTGTTGTACCCTTGCATTAAATAAATAGTACTGTTGTATTAAGTGCTGTCAACCCACAGTTGTGCAGTCCCATATAAAGTGGATGAAGGAAGTGCCAGTAGCTGTGAAGCATATATACAGTTCTCAACAGTTGGTAAATGGTTGGCATGCATAGGTAAATCTGGCACATGAATAGCTTGTCAATGTGTTCCCCAGAAATGTGAGTGTGCTACATGAAATGTAGGGTTCTGTAGAAATTTAACTAAAAATGTTACGTGAACACATCCAGATCTGTAGATGCATAAATATAAATAACAAATATTACTATGTAGCAGTAACATCTGCATCTTGGACAGTTAGTATGTCAGATGTAGGTCAGGTATATAATGAACTAGCCAAACCCATTACACAATCTAATGCATGTTGCCTAGTGTAATAATACATGTAGGGGATATACACCTGCAGTCAATAGGAATGTAGTGCAGACTAAAAGTACTTATAAGATGTTAATGGAGGTTTCTTTTTACACCCTACTCTATGTGCATAAACAATGCAATTCCACACCTCAATGGGTATGTCTAATCTCAAAACATTTGTTGGGACATATGTCCTATTGTTCTATAAATATCTGCATTTACTTTGCTGCATGTGCCCTATTCAAACACCATAATCTTGGTGGCCTGTAGCCACCAATCATCCCTGCATGCTGTTGTAATGTCCACTGCCGTTCAATATATGCATGTGTTATGCTTGCTGTTCAACTGTTGGAACCCTGGTATGTTGGGTTAATGGGAATATTACTGCATGCTGTTACAACTAATTTGGAATGCTGTTGTCTATGTTGTAATTAAATACACCTAATCACAGAACATATGGGAAGGCTGGTCCCAGCGGACCCACCTGTCCCACCTCAGCTGGCGATTGCACCTGGCACCAGCAGGTCCAGTGCCCACCCCTCGCTACCCTCTTCCGTTGGTCCTGTGCCACCTTTAGGTGGAAACACTGCAGGGGATGGGGCTAATCCCCCCCTGCAAGCATGGGTGGAGAAGGGCCACCTGTCACCCTCCGAAGGGTCCAGGTTATGGTTTGTAGGGAGATCCAGCGTTTAGTCGCTGATCCCCTATGCCAGCTCGAGGCAAGAGTGGTGTGACTCACGGGTGAGCCTGCCCCTCCTACACAGCCCTCAGCACAGCCACCCTCGGGGCTGTGAAGATGCAGTGGTGACTGCCCATGGGTGGTGATCTCAGTCCCACTGTTACCATCTGTGGGCACATGGGCTTGTGATTTCCAAACATCCGTCCCCGTCAATTGTGTTCACCCACCCCATGTGGCATACTCTGCCCCTGTATACGTCTTGTTTGTCTTGTCTGTTTACCTCCCCAACCTACCTCCCCAAATATACCTACTTTCTCTACCTCACATTCCACTCTCACCTGAAAAAAAAAAGAGCAATCTGTTCCCACAAAAAAATTATGCCCCATACATAGCTGCCCATTCCGCACACATGTCCGCTGGACATGTAAACTGATAATTAGAATTGGCAGTACAACATACTTTGTTGTCCTCACCCATCTCTCAGGGGTGGAAGGTTTCAAATTTCACTCCAAATTTGTAACATATGCACAGCTGTTGCTGATAAAGAAATGGGCAGCTATGGACCTTCCCTACACCCATCCTGCACATCCCGAGCTGGTTTCCTCACTGTCTTTCCCTCTTTGTGCCCCTTTTTCACCACTTTCCTATCTCCCCATTTTCTTTTCTTTCAAAGAAATTAGTGTGGGATTAGCTGGAGTAAGCACTTTTAAGCAGTAGTTAGCAGGTTTGAGCAAGTGTGCGCATGTGTGCGCTAAGCTTAGCATCGCTAAGCATTGCACAAACTCACGCAAACCCACTTACAACTGCTTAAAAATGCCTTAATCACTCTGTATGTCAGGGCCCTTGTTCTGCTCAGCAGCAAAATAAAACAACTCTGTCAGTCTCGAACTCTAGACCTTGGACACACTTGACTGCATGAAGTACCACTAAGCCACATCAGATATACAATAACTTGGTGCTGAAATAAATATATCATGCAAAACAATGAGTGAATGTAAAGGAAAAATAGGAAGGCCATAACACAAAGCTTGTTCTGTGGATCTTTACCAGCAATTGTTGTGGAATTGCATTACATGACTGTGATAAGAGAAGCAGCCATTCTAGCAGCAAATAATGTTATTGAGGCACTTTACAACCCCCACACAGAATAATAGCAGGACAAACACTGACATATCTGATTAGGGCAGAGGCCATACTTCCTGATTGTGAAACATATTGTCCCTCTGAATCCCTCTGAATCCCTCTGAAAAGTACTGATGTTAGTCAGAGAGGTGGTGTATTACACAATGAATAATCACAATAATAACAGTAGACACCACTTGCACTTCATAAAAGGAGTACTAATCCATATGCACTGCTTCACTCAAGTCTACACTTACTGTCTCTATTAGTTGGAAGTTGCACCTCACTTTTAACTACCTATCCCTGACTCCAAGCAAATATGTATCTGAGTGTTTCATAGGCCTGGCAGAGGCACAAACACACAGGCATATCAGCTCATCTGCTGTTACACACTCTGGAAATAGCTTTGTGAGGACTTCCACAAGCATACCCTTATGTAGGAGTACAACACAGAAATACCAAAGGATCTAGCCATGTACTGGTAGCAACCGACTGTAACAATGCCATTGTTCCAGTGCTGAAAACACTTGTGAGTTGCAGAGACAAAGAATAACAGGCTAACATCTGGCTACCATCTGGATAGGTTCACAGTTGGGAACTATGCAGACAGACCACCTGCCTTGATAAACTAACAGGTACACACCAATCCATTAAGTCCATTAAGATAACACTCACACAATAAGACGTAATGCTCTTTGTATGTCTGCACCCTCCCCATATTTTAAATATACGTGTGTTTAGGGTCAACCAAGGATGTAGGTAGGCATACTCAGTAGTGGAATTGCCCAGTTTACCTGAGACTCCTGTGCTAATGTCAACAATAAAAATACACAAACCCTGCAGAAGTGAGTACATCAATATGCACAGTATAACAGTCCACAAACAGTTCATGTGTCAAAAGAATACTTCTCAGTAACTACTTTTGTGAAACTACATACTCACATATAGCTTGTGTAAGCATTTGTAGGGGTGAGTTAAACTCTACACTGATAGCTCTGTACTGGAAGTGGCAACAGTCAGGTCTGAGTACAACATGTACATCATTGTTTACACTTCTAGCTTCAGATATAAGAAGTATACCAACCTTCTGACTTAAACAACAGTGTCCACAGCAAACAAGCATGGGCCCCACTCTGGAAATCTGAAAGGACTACGCCTACAAAACTTAGCAATTTATAGCATTGTGTTGCTATGACAGTGAGTACTGCAATTACCACACAGCAGGCTGTATGCATTTACCAAATGCTGGGCACCAATTGGTGCAGAGGTCATCACATGCACATGGGCAGATACATATAAAAGCAAACTGTACTTGCTATCCCCACATGCAATCATTACATTGCACGTGATAAAGCATCACTGAACTTGGGTTCACATGAGTAAAAACTAGTTATTACTTAATAACACAAAAGTTTAATTAAGTAAAAAGACATGAGTGAATCAGCAACCAAATATATTAATTAAGTAAAAAAAAAGCTTAAATAATAAGCAAAAAGAATTAAATAAAAGCAATCTTTACTTAAGTAACACCAAAAAAAAAAATGTCAAAACATACACAGACGGACCTGAAAGTGACAAACAGGTATGTAACAGATATGTGATTACCGGCAAGTAGTAGATGTTTATGAAGAGTACTGTAAATACTTTGAAACATGCATATGTGGCAGCAGTAGGTATGTATGCACTGATACCATGCATGACTACTGCCATGGACAAATTAGTGTGTAGCTGTGTGCAGTGGGACATAACTGTGATATATGTAGCTCAGCATTTAATGTCAAACATCCGATCATGTCATCTATGTTCTGTACAGTACTGTGTATAATGGCTGTCTGGGGGAGTAGTGCAAACAGCTATATAAACCTGGATGTGACAGAGTAACATATGCATGATAGTCATATAATGTGTAGCTTAGCATTGGCAACTGCTGTACTAGGCTAGTATAGTAATGTAGCATTAGCAGCTATAAATACGCCCTGTAATATTACTGTTATGCACACATTTGACAACTGTTCATGTTGTAGCAATGCCCAACAGGTCATCCGTGAGGTCTACGGATGTACAACAGTGTGTACCTTGTGTGTGTATGGCACACACATATGTAGAGATATTTATGTGTCAGATATATTAGCATCTTAACCAAATAAAGAACACCAACGGACCAAGGCAAGCACCAATAAGGTCTCAAAATCCCTTGTAGTGTAACAGTCAAAAACAGGCTGATGTAAAAGCAAGCACAAAGGCAATGGCAATTGCAGATAACTAAATATAAATGCTTTATTTGTAGATCCGTTTTCGTCGCCAACTTCATCAGAATAAACACAGAACATCCAGTTCCATTACTTTATATACTGATCACAATTAGTGTTAATTGAATAATCACACCAATCTAACAATTTAAAGCCAACAGTAAAAAATAATTTTAAAAACACAGTAAAATAGTAAGCAAAATTCACTTGAAGGTTTTTTTCTGCTGCATAAAACAAATTATACAGATCTATAAGTACTTCTAGATCCTGTATTCTGTAATTATGCTGTTTATATTTTAAAGTTTAGATTTTAAAGTTTAGCTGCCCTCATTTTCAATACAGGTCAGACAATAAAAATCAAAGCAAAAAAGGTTTATTTAAATGTGGGGCGTGCAAATATTGCAAATACTTACTAGTAGGGGAGAGTTATTATTTGAAGCATAGGAATAGAAGACTGTGCTTAAACTCATTTGTTAATTGTAATACCTGTGGTATTATTTATTTAGTGGTATGTATGTTCTGTGGTTCATTTTATATAGGCAAGAGTGAAAGAAAACTGAAACAACGCATTTATGAACATCTGTATGAGATTAGAACAGCTAAAGAAAGTAATGCTTTGTACAAACACTCTTGCCTTTGTACAAAATCAAACTTTCAATTTTTTGTACTTGAAGTGGTCAATACTGATGCCAGAGGTGGTATGTGGGAGACCAGGGTAGAGTTCAGGGAACTTTATTGGCAGGTTGTATTGGACTCAAATAGGTTATCTGGTCTCAATGAAATGGTTTCCCTGGCACCTGTATTGAAAATGAGGGCAGCTAAACTTTAAAATCTAAACTTTAAAATATAAACAGCATAATTACAGAATACAGGATCTAGAAGTACTTTATAGATCTGTATAATTTGTTTTATGCAGCAGAAAAAAACCTTCAAGTGAATTTTGCTTACTATTTTACTGTGTTTTTAAAATGATTTTTTACTGTTGGTTTTAAATTGTTAGATTGGTGTGATTATTCAATTAACACTAATTGTGATCTGTATATAAAGTAATGGAACTGGATGTTCTGTGTTTATTCTGATGAAGTTGGCGACGAAAACGGATCTACAAATAAAGCGTTTATATTTAGTTATCTGCAATTGCCATTGCCTTTGTGCTTGCTTTTACATCAGTCTGTTTTTTGACTGTTACACTACAAGGGTTTTTGAGAACTTATTGGTGCTTGCCTTGGTCCGTTGGTGTTCTTTATTTGGTTTACTTGTTTCGTTGGACACCTTCCTGTGTCGGTATATTAGCATCTTAACATGTGCATAGAGCAAGGTACATACTGCTACTGTTTGTGAAGGGTGGACATATATATGTTGATGAAGGTTGTTATGTGCATATTTTCATGTAGGTTGAAGTGTGTGGCAAACAAGACAGCATACAGTGCTGGTATATGACATGTGGTGTTTAAACGCTGTGGGTATGATTTGCTAAGTTTATAGTCTTCCAGACAGGAAGTCCTGCTAAAGATACATGGCCTGAGAATACCCTCAATGAATTCTGCACAAGACTGTGCAAAATTATTACATAACTGTATCTCTCTCAACCCTTGCATAATTGATATTTCCACCATGAAAGGTGGACTGTATATGTGCCTACATGTAAATCTATATGTACACCAATGGATGTTTATATGTACGCTCAAGCTCAATGTTGTAAATGTATTGCCATCCCTTTTGTTAAAAACCCTGTACCCATGAACTACCACATAGGTGGTAGTCTACTCAACACCAAAAGTGTGATAAGAGACCATGGGACACAGGTGGACAGTAGTGTCCCTTTTGATAATCACAGTGCCACACTAGTCATGTAAACTGTGTACAGTCCACATGTCATCACAAAAGGTGTGTCATCCATGGAATGAGAGGTCAGTGTTCCACTCTACTCATCAATCATAAAACCCAGCATAGAGTACAATGGGCCTTTTGGTATGTACCTCAGAAGACATCTACAGCAACTGTAGACGCCAGGCACAAACACCAGAAATAGTATTACCAGACTCAAACAGATGCCCTATGCAGACTGTCTTCCAAAACCACAGCTACACTGTGTCGCATACCGCCCACCCAGAGCCAACCTCTGCCTAACATACGAAGCTATGCCAAACCCACAGGTGTTGGACATGCTCCATGTAAACAGATCAAAATCCCTGCAAGCTACACACTGTACTGATCTAAACCTTGTAATGTCAAAAAGCAGAACATGCTGGAGTGGTACAGTCTCATCTCAGGCACATACCATACTCTGGAACTAACTACCTATCAATAGCAAAGAAAGGTCCTCATTAGCAGTCATCAGGAATAATCATGATGAATGGATGTGAGATAGGAAATACAACCAAGGAATAACAGGGGCACATGAACTTAAATTACATGGGTGTTGAAGGGCAGGGTACCATATGGCTAGGCTTCTATAGGCCCTACGCCTAATAGCCTATGAGCTACCTATGACCTGATACACACATGCATGTACATGTTGCATTAATTGCTATGTGAGGTTGACTGAGTGTGATGGTGAATGTGTAGGTGAATGTGTCAACGTTGTGTATATGTGTGATAGCCTAGTTTATATCATGGTATGTAGTGTTCTAGCTCTGATCCCCGCAAAAGATATGTATGCTATTGCTAGGCAGCAAAAGCAGTATGGTATACGGTGTGACATAGTTCCATGGTGTTGACTGGATTGTGCCATTGTAGGCTAAAGCAGTACATGTATGCTCATTGATTGTTAACACTAGTGAATACAAATCCCGTATGAACTGTAGTACTACCAGAAGCTGTAGGCCTAAACAGCACAATATGGTGTATATCCACATTGCTTGGAAACACTCTTTTGTTTGTTATCTGTAGTCCTCACACATTACATACCTCAGGCATAAGGTTTTGTAAGTGCTCACACACAGTACTGTATGGTACACAGGTAAAGCTCATCTGTGTTGCCATACCTTTGCGTCTTGTAGGTATGTCTGATGTGTGTGTGTGTATGCCTGTAACATGGCCTTGGTCGTATGTGTGTTACAGGATATAAGTGCATATCTAGCAACATATATAGTGTAGTACAGCAGTATGCCACCTATATTGATGAATGTGCACATATGTTAGTTTGGGGTTTACTATCAACAAGTAGTGTGGTGTACTGGTAGTACTGTAACTGCACTTTACAATCATTTCAATGGATGACATATTTCTGTATGCATTAGCTTCAAATATACCTCCTGTGGCTAGGTGGTGCATTGTGTCACATACAGTGTGCCATGTGCTGTTGTATAGTCTTACATACTGGTTTCACTTTGTTGCTGTGCAGAACATGGTTTAATATATAGAACGTGCCAGGCACTGTCAGGCAGTTGTGAGCTGAGCACTGATGTGTGATATTAAAAGTGTGTATCTACTGACAGCTAATAGGTTGCTATATATGGCATTTCATTGACATCTGTACATTAGAATGTTAAGTGTGCCACAAGACTTGCTCACAATAATTGTTTTATTTTCTTCCAGGGACATGTCTCATCATCGCAACCCTGCATATTCCCCTGAAGAGGAGGAGATAATTATATCCACACTATTACAACATCACACCCTGCTGTTCTCCAGAACCAGCCAGGACCAGCATGAGTGCACTGTACTGTGGCAAGATGTTGTCTGTCGGGTTAATGATGTAGGCATGCATAACTGGACTTATGAGCAGGTACGCCATCACTGCAGTGATTTAATCAAACATGTCCGGCAGCATGCCTCCGATGTCCGCAGACAACAGCTTGCCACAGGTGGTGGTGCAGCATCACATCCACCCCTCACCAGAGTGGAAGAACTGCTCCTCAGCGTGGTGGCTGTTGGCCAACCACTACAACAAACATGTGTCATCATGGAGGCCGGAGTCACCCAGCAAGTTGACTCGGAGCGTGCAGGTAACATGCCATATCTGTAGACTACTGTTAGCTCGATTGTTAGAACATGCATATGTCAGATGTGTACTGTGAATTTGGAAGATGTGGAGCCTGGTGTTGTACAATACTGATAATTTGGACCATGATCTGTATGTCTGTGGCTGTCAACTGTTGTACTACTGTAAAATTGCAAACTCACAGCAGCAATGCCACAGTTGTTGACACTGACAAACTGTCTCATATCCTTGTAGGTCCCTCTGGTGTGACAGCAAGACAGCAGACCCATGCTGGTGAATGTTCAACATTTCATATGGCAAATAACATGTGCATGTCATAGGTAGGTTTTAGGCCATATACACATGTACAACACCTACACATAATGCATGCACTGCACTTTTCTGTGGGACTATTCACATCCCAGTAACATGAGTGGCTGCCTCAAGCACATGCTATACACAGAGCATCCCAAACAATTGTGGTACACTGTAGTGGACATTGTATAGGCAGAGTCAATACACATGCACACAACATGCACCACCTTGTCATACGCAGTACGTGTTAATATGATACACATGGCATATGTAGACACCTGCTGTAAGGTCAGACTCCAGTATCCCAAATGTCATCCACACAGCACACATACTATACCTGAGGGGTAGAGGCCTATCATGGGGCGGTGCAAAACTCTTCCACAAACAAGACATTCATGTTAGGCAATGCTCCCTATTGAACACCTTACATACCCATTAACAACTGCCTGTGAAATGGTTAATGTAGCCACAGTGCTGCAGTTCAGGTACAACAAGATAGCTGCCAGTGTGGCACACATTAGTGGCCTTGAGTGACCACATGATGCTGCCTGATGATGGCTCATGGTACTACACTACATCCAGTTACAGTAACTACAGTACAACACATAGCATTCATTGCTATACACCTGACAGTTGTGTGCATCCATTGTACACATTGTGTTCCAGGGTGAGGCCAATCATTGAACAACACACATGCATCAAACACATGTATACTGTTATTAACAAGGACTCTCTACACTCACACTGCATGTTGTTGAGCAACACACATCTTGCATGCTGACACGTGTGATAGGATTCTTTGGCTTGTGATACTATACTCCACCATCAACCACTAATGGGTATGTTCTGGATTGCTGTTGGTGTGTGTGTGTATGTGTGTGTGTGCGTGTCTACTTTAATGAGTAGTGTATTTGTGTTCATGTGTGCATGTGTGTATGTGTGCATGTGTTCATGTGTGCATGTGTGCATGTGTTCATGTGTCCATGTGTGCATGTGTTCATGTGTGCATGTGTGCATGTGTGCATGTGTTCATGTGTGCATGTGTGCATGTGTGCTAACATCATGTACAGATTGTAAATTGTGTTTCCTGTCTCCCTCTCACAGGTGCTAAGGTTGTGTTGGTTGAGTGCAGCAGGGAACCTGAAGACACTCCCAGAAATAGTGGAGATGATGAAACATGTGTTGTGGCACAGGCAGGTTTGACAGGGTCTGTCGTTGTTCCATCAATCAACAGTACACAGCTTTCCACACCATCTATGCACACATTCATACTGCCAATACATCCCTCATCACCAATGGCCTTAGCTGAGGGACAGCATACAGTAGGCATTGACCAGGATAGTGTGGTATCTATGGCACATGCATCCTCTCACAGCAGCCATACCCAGATTCCTGGAATGGTACCACATAGGCTGATGTCCAGGGATTCTCGTGGGAGCACTGCTGGTCATAATGCCCCTGGCAGACGTGCCCCTACGGATCTTACTACCTCAGGTATGTTCCAGGCTGTAATGCAGGCACAGGCACATATGGAACGGTACACCAGACAGGTACTGAGGGTGCAGAGGGCCCATAACACTGCTATCAATGACAGTATATGTGACCTTGCCGGTGCAGTGTGTCACTACACCGAGGTCATTGATAGACGCTGGGGGGAGACATTAGATGCCCTCCACAATGTCATGTCCATGTGCCAGGACAGTGCAGGATGGCCGAGACGTCGACGTGGATGTATGCCAGCAACATTATCGTCTGGCAGTCATCGCGGACGATGCACAAGTCACAGCCACTCCCGTAGTGGCAGTACCAGCTCCAGCAATGTTGGAGCAGGGCTGTCAATAGACCATCATAGAAGACCATGTGCACATGGCTCTGGCCAGTCCCAGCAGGGACATGGGTCCAGTCGACATCCCTCTGCCTCTGATGATAGTACCCAGTCTGGCTTAGTACCTGATACTGTCCGTTGCACCCCTGCCAGGCACAGGTACTGTGTCCATGGCCAGAGACGATGATCTGTACAGCCTGGCAGGTACAGTCTGTGGCTGTCCCACAACCTCCCATATATGGCAGCCACATGGTGGAACTGTGTGCATGCAGACACACACACATAATCCAAACACCTAGGGCTAACACATACACACACACATTACATCAACATTGATCCATGCTGTACTGTTGTCCCTCACACACACACACACACACACACACACACACACACACACACACACACACACACACACACATACAGGTCAATTGGATGGGTCAATGTCGGGCTCTGGCAAACCAACAACACACCCTGTGCATATGATGAAACTGTGCCACCTCCTGTCATCTGTAACATTGATGCAGGAACAGTCTAACATGGTGCTGATGCTCAGGGTGACTTTATAGCAGTGTAGCAATGTTCGCATGTTGTCAACAGTACAGTGTAATGATATCCCTGTAGGTATATCTGAGCAGGTATGATGCATTAAAGCTATGATTATCAATGTAGTATTGTTTACACCAGTGTTAATTCCAAAAATGTATTGTCTGCCCATGTGCCACTTGGCTGATGTGTGTAGTTTTGGCAGCATGTGTTGGTGAGTGGACAGTACGTCTGTGATGTGTGCAGTTCAGATTTGCAGGTGTACATTTGTGAACATGGTGGAGGTGCACTGTCTGCATGTACGTGCATAGTGGACACATGGAAAGGGTGACATGCCCTGTATTGCACAGTGTTAACACTTCATAGTTTCTGTTGGTGGCCAGTATGCATTTTACTACACATATGTTTTAACTTGGGTACACATGTGTGTATGACATGGTTTGACATTATGCTGTGGGTGATACTGTTACTATCTGTCATTGATTTGCATTCTGGTAGTATACACAACCTCAACAGCCTGACTATAACCAATCGCTAGATGATGTCTTGACAACTGACACACAGATGTAGGAAAGTCAGTAGCATTTGGATCCTTTCGGTACTATACTATACCAGTAACCAGTGGTATTGACCGCCACCCATTCCTAGGACCACTCCTGTTTGGCATATAGCCCTCTTAGGTACAAGCAAACACACTAGGGATATGTCCGTCCACATCTGGAAATGCATACAGTGGCCTACAATGCATTCTCTGGATGAGACACTTATCCTCCAAAAGGGTATCATACAGACAGATACCTGTTGTCCAACCCATGTTGGAAAGCTATAAGCCAACTATAGCTTAGTCATCCAAATTTACTAAACATAGTATCCCGACAGTACCACATAGGTAGTAGCCCCCAACATGTAGAACGGGTACCGATGTGTACATACAGCCAAGTGTTATGTCATCTGTTCTTTGGTATTCACATTTCCAAAGGTATTCTGAAGTCCCTCGGTGTATCACATAAGCAATAAGGGGTCTGTATGCATATCCACAAAGTTGTTGTACACCTATAATGAATGCCTATTATTGACAGACTTTGTTGTGTTTGAACATATCTGACATATACCCCAGGCATGAACCCTCACTCACACTATTCTATAGAAACTGTCATGGGTGTGTGTGATACAGATGACCTAGGCCACAGATCACTACAGTGGCTGGCCTTGTCACAAACATACATATGTGACCTAAGGTCTGAGAAGCAGCAGCACAAAATGTCAATGGTAACAGATGTATTCATGTAGAAAGCAGGCTTCACACCTATGAACTAATTGAGGTCACATGTACATATATGTATTTTCCACACAGATACCTGAAGTGCGCAATGCACATACTGTTGTTATACTGATATGTCATACAGTAGTAAAACAAAACCCACAACACATTGACCAACAGTGTCACACACACACTCAGCAATTGGAGGATTCAAACCCCTACCTAACTATGTTATGATATTAGAGAAATACGCATTAACACAACACGCTATATGCTTTACTGGGAGTTTTCATTTCCACTGCTATATTTGTAGGATGCTGACATCATTAGACATACACCCCCCCACACACACACTCAGCAATTGCAGGATTCAAACCCCTACCTAACTATGTTATGATACTAGAAAAATATGCATTAACACGATGCACTATATGCTTTACTGGGTGTTTTCATTTCTCCTGCTATATTTGTAGGATGCTGACATCATCAGACTAGACATGGTAATGTGTGTGCACTTAGTTTTATGCAATCCCAGGACTGAGACATGGGGGACAGCAGGTGTTACCAGCTTGAACAGGACTCCACAATTCTTACCTTGTGTGATCTATCTGCGGCCCAGTTGCCAATCCATCTGATGACAATACATATGTATGCACAGGTTGTTGATTTTGTGGCTACAACATCTGGGATGTTGGAAAAGGCCCATTCCAAGTGTATGTGGGATGTGTGTAGCTCATTTTGTTGATGTATGCCCTGGGTGGCTGCCTTGCAAACAGTCTAGTAGGTTTGGGAAACATGATCTGCCCATGAACAGTCCAAAGTTGGTAGGGTTGTGTGTTTATAGGCTTCCAATAGCTCTGTTTCTGACTTCAATCATGATAGACTCCATGGCCTTGCAGATCAGACTTCATCGGCTTATAAGATTATAGTTCCCATGGTCTGTTGTGCACTAACACTTGTATAGTGTGCCATATGTTGCTGTAACCCATTCAACAGTTTCATATCCTGTAGAGAGGGTGAGGCTCAACAGACCGTTCAGGTGCAGGGTCTGTTTGTTCTGCAGTTCACTTATGACACATACAGGGGCACAATGTAATCCAATTAATGCCATGTTTTCAGCTTTGGAAGGAGCTGTTTACCCATTCTACATGTGATATCTCCTGGTATAATGATAGGGACTTTTGTCAGTGGGAGGTGGGTATGTATGTATGGGCCTGTCTGACAGGATGTTGGCATTGTCAGTCATTTACAGTTGGCCTTGACTCAGGACATATATGAGTGTACATTGCTATTTATGACATAGCTGAAGGAAGTGTCATGGTTCTGTATGGACTCCTTCGCAGATAATCTTTCCATGACATGGATTGGATAGTGTTTGGAGTGCACATTGTTTATTGATGATACTGATTTCGGGTTTTTTTTTCTTTGATTTCAACTTTCTATGAGCAACCTACGTATCTGTAGTACATATTTGATTATGACAGGGTTCCAATATATTATATATGTGTCTGTTGTCATATCACTGTGTGCACAAGTCAGGATTGGTGAATTGTGAGAGGTTCCTGGGTTAACACATGCAACTGCCAGATATGTGTGGCCCACTGCTGTACTCAGACATGGCCTAAGTGTGTGAGCATGCCCAATTTAGCCTTTCAGTATGTTGTTGCCTGGCATTTGCCTCATTTATTCATGTGTGAGCATGCCCAGTGTGACCTTTCAGTATGTTGCTGTGTGAAGTCCACTACATTTGTTGACGTGTGTGAACATGCCCAATATTAACATTTATATTATATATGTGTTGTAAATCAAGATGTATTTTTACTGCAGGGCTCACCTTTGTGTCATAACTCTACAGGGATTATGCTGTGTCTGCGGGGTTTCCATGAGACACTTTGCATAGACTTATCAACATTTATTCATACAGGCTGACCAGTGAAATACTGTCATGGTTTGGTGGTTCCATACTGTGACTATAGTGCACAGTATCCTGGGTTCGAGGACTGTCACTGCTTCATATTTTCATACTGGGCAGACCAGACTGCTTAAGGAACAGTAAAGCAAATATGACCATGTTTACCTGCTTTTTCTCAACTATACCCAACTTTGACCAGACTTGCCCAACATTGCTCAATGTTAACCAACATTGCTGAACACTGCCCAATATTGCTCAACATTGCCCAAAGTTGTGCTACTTAGTGTGTGCAATTTTGTTTACATATACTAAATAGTGGTAAAAGCTGTTTAGCACTGCTTTATATTGCTTAAAACATGGCAATCATGCCTCAGGTGTTGCTGCAGGACTACCTATGTCGGATGCACATAGTACACTCCCTATACATGTTTGAAAACAGGTAGTGTCAAGTTAGGCATCCCTTTTACTATATGTGCGAGTCAGAGAGAGGTATCATTTCCAGGGTTCCTACTGAGCCAGTGTATATGCTATGCATTGCCTCTTTGCCAAGGCCAAAGCATACTGGGCATGCCTCCTTCTGCCTACTGGGGCAGGCTCAGGTTGTTCCTCCTCCGAGTCACACTCTGCCTGTGATGGCCTTGGCAATGGTGGGGTTCTGTTTGGCCTGGCCCTATGCTGCTCCTGCTGCAGCTGTTTTTGCAGGATCATATTATGTAGCATAGCGCATACCATGACTATTTGGGTACATGTAGTTGGTGAGTAGTGCAAGGCTCCACCAGATGTGTCCAGGCACCGGAACCGTGACTTGAGCAGCCCAAACACACGCTCAATTACATTTCGTGTTTGTGCATGTGTCTCATTATGGCATTCCTGTTCAGGTGTGTGTGCATTTCTGATGGGTGTCATCAGCCACGGCTCCAGTGCATATCCTGCATCCCCCACTAGGTGACCATCAGGGATGTCCCCATTGGCAAATGTCTGGTACAGCTGTGTCAGATGCCAGATATGGGAATCATGGTAGCTTCCAGGGCAGCCAGCACACACATTCATTATTATGCCCTGGGTATCACACACAACCTGGCAGTTGATGGAGGGGAAACCCTTGAAGTTAAAGTAGACCCTACCCCGCTCACCAGCTGGTGCTTTGATGCATATGTGCGTGCAGTCTATTGCACACACTACCTCAGGGTATTCCGCTATTTGCTGGAGAAGATGCATATCGCTGGCCAATACCTCATGGGAATTGGGGAAATATACATGATCACCGACATGTGCTGACATGGCATTCAGGAACTGGTGCAGTACCCTGGATGCTGATACCTGTGAAATCCCCATCATATCACCAATTGGTCTCTGGAAGGTACCTGTTGCTAATATTCTTAGGCCAACACATACCTTGGTTTCCACTGGGATGGGTTTCCCTCTGTTGGTTCTGTGTGTGAGGCGTGGCCTGTACAGCTCAACAATTTGCTGCATGAGGTCTCTGTCCACTCTATAGCGCTCCACTATCTCCAGCTCATGTAGCCCCTGGTAGGTTACCCTGGGCCTCTACACTCTTCCCCGTCTCCTCACTGTGGGTTGCTCAGCAGCATTCGCATTGTCACCACCCTCAGCATGTTGCATATGTTGCCTTATAACAGCAATGGCAGCCCCTAACATTTCTTTGTCTCTGTAAAGCTTTTTCAGTTTTCACTTCTATTAGCTTACTGCAGTGTTGCAGTGTCTCTGAAAAAAACATAGTGGAAAGTTGTTTGTAGAGTTTTAAGTGCTGGGCTGCGCTAGTGTACTGCATGTGTAATTGGCTGATTCTGATTGTTTTCACCTGCTAGCTCTGCTGGTTCTCCTTGGTCATCTTCCTACTATTTGTTGTGCTTCCTTTTCCCTTTCTGTTTCCACAGGGGGCAGCACTGCAAACAAGCGCAAACACACACACACCAGCTCACACATGCGCACACATGCTTACACGGCCTAACACTTGCTGACTCTAGCTTAAACGCGCACACACAGGCGCAAACTCGCTTACACAGGTTTCAACAACCTTACACTTGCTTACTCCAGTTTAAACGCACACACACAGTCTTACTCAGTTTACAGGCGTGCACACTTGTGCATACACGTTGCAGGTACTTCTATGAGAAATTTTAGTGTTATCCATGGCATACACCTTCAATTTCTTGCCTTTAGCTAGGATACCTGTTGACATGCCTCTTCCAGTGATGGGTAACTGACAGCAAACACATGCCACTCTGCTCCAATGAGCTTACATTCATTCATACATACCCCCCTCATGATGTCACCTATCTTCTACTCTGATACTCCCCTTATCCTACTCTTACACTCCACGGACTTTGCTCATATGCCATGTGAAATTGGGATTCACTATCTTTACCCTCATTTGCATAGGATTGCCTACTAATGCTTGTTTACATCTCTTAGACTGAGCTTCCCCCCTTAGCAACCTCTACTCATTAGCCATGTTGTCTTCAGCCTGCCATTCACTTGCATGGCAGATGTATATTTGTAATAAAATGCCTATTTTTGGCATTTATTTATTTTTTTGTTTGTTTTTAGAGTGCAGCACTTTTGCGCGACGCTGCGCTACCCTTAAACTTTGGAGACCGAGGTAAAAAAAATGCATTTTTTTTTTTTATTTTGCAATGGGTAGAATTGCCAATGGCCGTATATTTGGCCATTGGCATGATTCCTCAACTGGATGCATCCTTTATTTGGAGCTGTCACGGCTCCGTTTTGCTATTTGCAGAACGGTACTCAGTTGACAACGGAGTACATTTCTGCAAATAACACTACTCTTACTCGGACAGATTAGGGTTTCCTGAATTGCAAATTTACTTCATTTGCATAAATTTCAGCAGCAAATGAGGTAATTTGCATAACCTAGCCCTGTCCGTGTAAGACGTGTTTTAGGAGCTCTCTTGCATGCCCCTGCCGGCTGTTCCTGGATCGCTTGGCAGACATGTTGGCTGCATGGAGTCTTACTCTACTCTTAGACTCCATGCAAGCCTTCATGAATCTGGCCCAAAATTATATTACACTTCCTTTTCAAATATTAAGGGACTACTAAAAAAAGATTGTGAAATAAGTAGTTGTAGACAGTAAAACTGATTTGATTAAATATATTTTTTAAATGATAATCTCAGTGACTTCCGAAAAGGCAAGTGCTTTTCATTGCTTCTAATTTTTCTTTCCATATCATTTCTGTATTGTCTTGTTTGCCAAAGCTTATTCGAAGTACATTTTTACATGTCATATGAAATTTAATAGCTCTTAGCATACCTTCAAAACCAAATGCAGACTTTTCTCTTTATTTATGGAAAATCCCTTCAGTTGTATATATTTTTGTAAATAAATTATCACTGTACTCATTCCTTTACTATTTTTTGCAACAAGAATAATATCTTATGCATATGTTAACATTAACAAGATCCGTATCTTTATCCCTTCATTATTCATTTATTCATTTATTTATTATACATTTGTTATCTGGGATCGTGTGCTTGGGCATGGACCCCATTTTCAATGGCGGGTTGGGGAGAAAAGCTCCACAAAAATTAGTACCGCAAATACAGTAAATACTACAGACATGTTAATAAAGTACACTACGGAGTAAAAAAGTTAATAAGGTACAGTTTTAAGGCCAAGAAAGGAGCAAAAGTAAATATACTATAAGGAGCATAGTGTGTTACAATAAACAATACAGTTGAAAAGACATTTTCTTCAGTTCTTTGGTTACAATCATCAGTGGCTAGTACAGTAACCATACATTGATTAAGAGTATAGAAAGGAGTTGTTGCAAGCTTTCATAGAAGGGTAAAGTATGATATGATGTAATTAAGTGAAGCTACCCAGGGTCAGTACAATTACACAACCAAGAACTATGTAAATGGGACCAGAGAAGTTTTTTGAAATCATTTTTGTTTTCAGTGGTCCTAATATCTACGTGGATGGTATTCCATGCTCTTGCAACATAAATGGAAAACAAGGAGTCCGCAAAGCTATTGCTGCTTTTGCCTATGCCACCCAGTGCTTTATTGGTGGATTTTAATTGGCACTTGTTAGAGTAGATATTAAGTAGACCTTGAAGAGCAGGAACTCTATTGGGATAATATAGAATTTGCTGGGCTATTGTAAGCTGCTTATATGTGAGCAGGTTAGGTAATTCTAGCCAGGATAGTTGCTTGATTGCTATGCAGTGATGTGTCCTGAAGAGTGAGTCAGTAGCAAACCTAGCTATTTTATTGTAGCAGGATTTTAGTTTGTTAAAGTTTGCTTTGTTTAGGTTGATGAGTGTGGGAAGACAATGAGGAGTGTGGATAGTAGGTGGGTTCTTGGAATGGTGGCTTTCCTGTCATTGATGAGGTACTTTTTGCATCTATATATAGGGTTCTGATTTTTTATGGACTTTCTTTATCATCTATGCAATGTGCATACTGAATTTCATGTTGTGATCTATGATAACCCCTAGAAGTTTGGTGTGTTGGACAGATGTGATAGGGATGTTATTAGCTGATAATATTGTGAATGCTGGAATGGCATCTAAGGCTCTAGTGATAAAGAATATCATTAGCTGTGTTTTATTGGGGCTAATTATTAGTTCAGAGTTGGCTAACCAGGTTTCAACAGTGGTAATGAACTCTTGTGAGAGAGTGATGGGGCGTAGCAGATTAGAATGGAGTCATTGGTGTAATGGATTAGAGTGGCTTGCTGGGTAGCTTTGTAGAGTTCTTTGGTGAATATATTGAAAAGAAGAGGTCCAAAAATGGATCGTTGGGGACCCCTTGGGTGACATGTTTGAAGGGAGATAAGGAGTTTTCCATTTTACTGCTTGGTGATTGGTTAGATAGTCTTGAAACCATGCTAGTGAGGAGTGGCTGAGATTAAGATGGAGAGAACTGAAAGGACTTTGGGATGGGACACATTATCAAAGGCCTTGGAGAGATCTAGGAATGCATTGGATACTAGGTTACCATTACTTCGATGTTGGTTTACTGTGTTGGTAAAGCTAATAAGGGCTGTGGTAGTACTGTGATTGGGTCAGAATCCATGCTGGATGTTGGTTAGTACTTTATTAGTGAGGAGATTATTTGGGAATGTATGCATTTTTTGAGGATTTTAGATAAGAGGTTAGAATGGAAATTGGACAGAAATTAGGTAATTACACAGAGGTACCTCCTTTGTGGAGTGGTATTATATGCAACATTTTCCACAGAGAAGGAATGTGCTGCTCTGATAAAGAGTGATTAAAGAGCATGGAGACTGGATAAGAGATAGCTTGGCTGCAATCTTTAGATATTCTACAGGTAATATCTCAGTGTTCAAGGTTGTGGGTTTAAGCCTATTTAGGTATTTATAAATTGTGCTAGTTGGGACAGGGTGTAAGGAGAAGTGGCTTTGGTCTGCTTGTATGGAAGATAGGTTTGGATGTGAAGTGGGAGAACTATTATTGATGAGGGCTAGGATGGATTTAGTGAAGTGTTTGTTGAATTGGGTGGTAGTAATATTGGTGGTGGTGTCAATGTTAGGGAATGGAATACTGGTCTTTATTGGATGTAGGATTTTATTAATGGCAGCCTAGAATTTGTGTGGGTTATTTTTGTGTTTGGTTTGAATGCCTATATAGTGGTATCTTTTGTCTATACTAATTTGTTTTTTGGCTTTGTTCCTTAATTCCTGGTATGCCTCTCTATTATTTTGAGTTTTATTTTGATACCATGAGTCCCATGCCTTATCTCTTTGTTTTAGCAGAAGCAAGGTATCTCTGGTCAGCCAAGAGACATAGTTGTATTTAGTTCTGACAGTTCTAATAGGGGTAAGATGATTTAGAACATTTAGGAAAGTTTTATTGAAGTGGTCTATGACACTTTCCAGGGGGAGAGATGAGAATGGTCTCCAGCTACATTGTTTATGTGTAGATATGAATCATGGGTTTTGAAATTCTTTGTGCACCGAATTTGTTGGAGGGTGGAGGAATTTAATGGATTCACTTGGTGTCTAATTATAAAAGTGGTAAGGTGGTCATTGAGGGTGTCTGGGAGGGACCCTGAGATGTAGGATTGGCATGGTCTGTCAGTAAGAATCCAGTCTAGGATGGACTCCTTTTTGATACTTTATCTACCTGTGTTGCGGTTTTGATTAGTTGAGTGAAACCATGTAGGTTAATGTGGTTAGTGGGGTGGAGTGAGTTACAGGAGGACCAGTCGATATTAACATCACCTAGTATGATTGTTTCTTAGTGAAAGTTTTGGGATGCCCAGTCTAGACTGAATTCCACTGTATTAATGTTATTGCTGGGGGGGTATATAGGTACCAATTATATGAAAGTTATTTTTTTAGATGATTTTCAGCTTAGTGAACATAGTTTCTGCATTATTGGGTTGCTCGTTGACTAATATTTCAACAGTCAGGTTGTTTTTGAAGAGAGGAGCAATACCTCCATGTCTTTTGGATATTCTGTCTTGTCTAAGAAGATTGTAACCAGGTTGAACAAAGTCATTATTATTGTTTAGTGGTTTTAGCCAGGTCTCTGTGAGAAGGACTATGTTGGGGGAGTACAGGGCAACAGTGGAGTGCAGCTCTTGGATTTTGTTCAGTATGCTCCTTATGTTTATGTTGAGTATAAAGAGATCTGTTGATTTCCTGGGGGAGGTTAGAATGTTATTTGTTTGGTAGTGGGGGTGTTATTGTTGCAGGGCCAGGGTTTGGGTTGCATGTCTTCACTAAGTATGATTTTGGATGCTATTTGGATTATAGTTTTTAGGCATTTGATTATAGACGCATTATATTTTGATGAAATGTGGTGTTTAGTTGGTGTGGAGTTACTTTGAATGTAGCAAGGTCAAGATTTCAGATGTTATAGATAGAAGGAGATATTACTGAAATGGTTGCTTTGTCTTCTGAATGGGTTGTGCAAGTAGGCGATTTAGTCTGAAATTTTGAGTTGTTAGTGTAGTGGTAGGAGGTTAGGAGTGAGGTGATGGTGAGGCTTATTATTAATGTATATGTCAGGGGCCACATTTTGCTCTGACGAAAGTGCTGATGTATCATTGTGAATTTTTAGTAAGTATCTTAACAGGGATGAGTAGGGATTTAGGTGTGGCTATACTTTATGAAGGCTGTGATTAGAGTGGGAGTATTAGGCAGAGGGTGTTAGTCTGAATTTGGGTATTGTGTGAGTGAAGTGATGTGGAGTGAAGGTAGATGGTATGTGGACTGATGAAAGTGAGAAGAGGAGTGGCTATATAGAAACAAGGTTGTGTGAGAGTGAGGCTTAGGGAAGTGGCTAGTTAGGTATAAAGGTCAAGAGCTTAGGGTGCATGGGAATGGGGGTAGGGTAGGGGAGAGGAGTGAGCCCAAGCATAGCAAATTGCAAACAGAGCAGAATGAGCCAAATTCCAGGTATGCGAAAGTAAAAACAATCAATTGCTCTCAACTATTGGCTGCTTAGTATTAAATCCATTTGTCCATTAAGCTGTAACACTTGTTTTTCTAGATATTAGTGAGACTGTGTTGGTATGGACAGCTGGGAGTCTAAATAAATTTAAATAGTAAGAGGGCTATGGTTAAATAGAATAATGGAAAATGTGAAACAAGATATATTTAGGTTGGCAAGGGAGTCTAAAGGAAAGATATAACATTCAAAAGTTACCTGGTGACCAATCAAATTAGTATAGGGACTAGAGGAAAAAAACTATAATCCAGTACCATCTGCAAGATACTGTAATAATGCTGTAGGAGGAAGAAATAGAGTAAAAATCCCTGCTGGTGGCTCAGGAGTTTGTGTTTAGCAAATTAAGCACAATCATAAAATACAGCTTTCAAAATAACCTTTATGCAGCGAAACATGCATGCAATAGTATTTATTCTTCAAGGCAGCATAAACTCCCTATAACTTTAAGGTTTCACAGAACTGGATTTTTGTGCAGTATAAAGAGCTTTAGCAGTGTCACAAATGCTGGGAATGCACAGCAATTTAGGGCTAAAAAAAGAACAAGAGGGAAAGATAGTGGTAAGAAAAAAAACAGGAATTAAAATAAACAGTAACTATGTAGAAGAGCAGTATCAACCACTAAATAAACACAGCAGTATTATTTGTAGACTATTATTTCAGTTGTAAGAACCAGTATAATGCAACATATATGAAATATGCATTACTGCCTATAGCAAACCTCTAAGCACCTTAGGGCAAAAAATAGAAAAATTCAGTGTCACTAAACCTAAGTCAGCGACTCACTACATTGTGCTTATGAAAATACACATCCTCCAGTACATACAGAGAAAGATAGTACCTACACAAACACACTCCATGTTTCACATTTCTTTAGTAACGTGTTTGAAATCACATTAGATACTAACACAAATATTACACCACTCAATGGACAACCTTGTCATATACCTTTCTTAAACAATACTTGCTCACTCAACCAACCATTAACTAATGCCTTGACTATAGTTAACCTATATTCTGTAATACAATTTTTTTATCTTTTCATTTATATTAGATGCTTTAAATATTTCCCACTATACATTTTGCTGAACTGAATCAAAAGCTTTACTTAAATCCCCTACCATTATTTTTTTGAACATTTCTATATAATACATCATCTACTAATTCCCTAATTATTAATAACAGTTCTTGAACTCTTTTTCTTTTCATACTATATATATATATATATATATATATATATATATATATATATATATATATATATATATATATATATATATATGGGAACACTTCACATAATCGAATTACTGAAATCTCGAATGTCATATGGTCGAGACCATATGATCGAGATTTCAGTAAATCGAAGATGTGTAGTGTGTAAAAATAAGAGTTTACTTACCTTAATACATTGCATGCACACAGAGGCAAGGATTCTTGTACGCTCTTTGTGTACATAATGTTTTTTTTTTTTTTGCGGT